>NC_086113.1:66422296-66542296 GCF_963921235.1 Mobula hypostoma | reverse complement strand
CTACGCAACAAGTCTATAGAATAGTAACTGTAAACAGGATCAATGAAAGAGCAAGAGCATAGAAAACAACAAACGGTTGAAATAACTATAAATAAATAGCAATAAATAATGAAATAACAAGATGAAGTGTCCTTAAAGTGAGATCAGGAAACTCTCAATCGATGAGTGTAGTTATCCTCTTTTGTTCAAGGGTGTGATGGTTGAGGGGTAATAACTGTTCTTGAACCTAGTGGTGTGAGTTCTGAGGGACTTGTACCTTCTACCTGATGGCAGCAGCCAGAAAAGAGCATGGCCTGGGTGGTGAGGACCTTTGATGATGAAGTGGAAAGAGTGGGCATATAATACAGCAAAAATTAAGGTGAAGTTATAGGGTCAGGAAATCTTTAAAACCAACAGGAGGCAACTATAAAAAAACAAATAAGGAGAGAAAGGATGAAACATGAAGGTACAGTAAGCTAGCCAAGAATATCAGTGGATGCCAGAAGTTTTTTCATATATGAAAAGTAAAAGGGAGATGAAAGTGGATATTGGACCATTGGAAAATGACGCTGGAGAGGTAGCAACGTGAGACAAAGAAATGGCACAACAATTTAATGAGCACTTTGTATCAGTCTTCACTGTGGAAGACACAAGCAGTATGCCAGAAATCTGAGAGCATTCAGCGGGGGTGGGGAGGAGCGAAAATTGAGTGTAGTTGCTATTACTGAGGAGAGCTGAAAGATCTGAAGATCTGGACCAGATGAACTACAACCCAGGGTTCTGAAAGAGGTAGCTGAAGAGATTGTGGAGGCATTAGAAGTGATCTTTCAAAACTCACTAGATTCTGGGTGGTTCCGGAGGTCTGGAAAATTACAAATGTGCCTACACTCTTCAGGAAGGGATGGAAGCAAAAAAAAGAAATTATAGACTGACTTCAGTGGTTGGGAAGATGTTGGAGTCCATTGTTAAGGAGGAGATCTCAGGGTACCCTGAGGCACATGATAAAATATGCCATTTCCATAAGAGGAAATCTGTTGGAATTCTTTGAAAAGACAACAGGCAGGATGGACAAAGGAGAGTCAGTGGATGTTCTTTATTTGGATTTTCAGGCCTTTGACAAGAAGTCACCAATGAGGGTGTGGAATAAGATAAGAGCCCACGGTATTACGGGAAAGATACTAGCTCCTATAGAGGATTGACTGGCTAGCAGAAGGCAATGGGTGGGAATAAAAAGGGCCTTTTCTGAATGGCTGCCAGTGACTAATGATGCTCTGTGTGTCAGTGTAAGGACTGCTCCTCATGTTATATGTCAATGTTATGGATGATGGAATTAATGGCTTTGTGGTCAAATTTGCGGACAATATAAAGAATGGTGGGGGGCAGATAATGTTGAGAAAACATGGAGTTTACAGAAGGTTTAGAGAGATTAGGAGAATAGGAAAATAAATAGCATACAGAATGTAGTGTTGGGAAGTATATGTTCATACACATTGGTGAAAGGAATAAGGGTGTACACTATTTTCTAAATGGGGAAAACTTCAGAAATCAGAGGTGTAAAGAGACTTGGAAGTCCTTGTGCCGGATTCCCTAAAGGTTAACTTGCAGGTTGAGTTTATGGTAAGGAAGTGCCTGGAATGATTGAATCAATGTTTGGGGAGTGTTTGTTGGCTCTGGGCCTGTATTCACTGGAGTTCAGAAGAATGATTGTGATCTCGTTGAAACCTATCAAATATGAAAAGGCCTAGATAAAGTACGAGTGGAGGGGATGTTTCCTATAGTGGGAGAGTCTAGGACCAGAGGGAATGGATAGAGTGGATGTGGAGAGGATGTTTCCTATAGTGGGAGAGTCTAGGACCAGAGGGAATGGATAGAGTGGATGTGGAGAGGATGTTTCCTATAGTGGGGGAGTCTAGGACCAGAGGGCACAGATAGAGTGGATGTGGAAAGGATGTTTCCTGTAGTGGGGGAGTCTAGTACCAGAGGGAATGGATAGAGTGGATATGGAGAGGATATTTCCTATAGTGGGGGAGTCTAGGACCAGAGGGCACAGATAGACTGAATGTGGAGAGGATGTTTCCTGTAGTGGGGGAGTCTAGGACCAGAGGGAATGGATAGAGTGGATGTGGAGAGGATGTTTCCTGTAGTGGGGGAGTCTAGGACCAGAGGGTACAGATAGACTGAATGTGGAGAGGATGTTTCCTATAGTGGGGGAGTCTAGGACCAGAGGGCACAGATAGAGTGGATATGGAGAGGATGTTTCCTATAGTGGGGGAGTCTAGGACCAGAGGGCACAGATAGAGTGGATGTGGAGAGGATGTTTCCTGTAGTGGGGGAGTCTAGGACCAGAGGGCACAGATAGAGTGGATGTGGAGAGGATGTTTCCTGTAGTGGGGGAGTCTAGGACCAGAGGGAATGGATAGAGTGGATATGGAGAGGATATTTCCTATAGTGGGGGAGTCTAGGACCAGAGGGCACAGATAGACTGGATGTGGAGAGGATGTTTCCTGTAGTGGGGGAGTCTAGGACCAGAGGGAATGGATAGAGTGGATATGGAGAGGATGTTTCCTATAGTGGGGGAGTCTAGGACCAGAGGGCACAGATAGAGTGGATATGGAGAGGATGTTTCCTATAGTGGGGGAGTCTAGGACCAGAGGGTACAGATAGACTGAATGTGGAGAGGATGTTTCCTGTAGTGGGGGAGTCTAGGACCAGAGGGCACAGATAGAGTGGATGTGGAGAGGATGTTTCCTATAGTGGGGGAGTCTAGGACCAGAGGGTACAGATAGACTGAATGTGGAGAGGATGTTTCCTGTAGTGGGGGAGTCTAGGTCCAGAGGGCACAGATAGAGTGGATGTGGAGAGGATGTTTCCTGTAGTGGGGGAGTCTAGGACCAGAGGGCACAGATAGAGTGGATGTGGAGAGGATGTTTCCTGTAGTGGGGGAGTCTAGGACCAGAGGGCACAGATAGAGTGGATATGGAGAGGATGTTTCCTATAGTGGGGGAGTCTAGGACCAGAGGGCACAGATAGAGTGGATATGGAGAGGATGTTTCCTATAGTGGGGGAGTCTAGGACCAGAGGGCACAGCCTCAGAAGAGAGGGATGTTCTTTCAGAACAGAGATGATGAGGAATTCTTTCGACAGAGGCCAGTGAATCTGTGGAATTCATTGCCAAGGATGGCTGTGGAGGTCAAGTCGTTGGGTATATTTAAAGCGGAGATTGATAGGTTCTTGATAAGTCAGGGCATCAAAGATTATGGGGAGAAGGCACAGAAGGGGTTGAGTGGGATAATAAATCAGCCATAATGGAAGGGCAGAGCAGATTCGATGGGCCAAATGGCCTAATTCTGTTCTTTTAGTCTTTTGGTCTAAAATCCATTATTTTAGTACATAATGAAAGGTTTGTGGATTTGCGAGAATGTTTTTTTTCCATTACCTAGATGCTGTCCTGCTGGACTCCCTGTCTCTCTCTCCCTTCCCTCTCTCCCCCCTCTCCCCCTTCCCCTCCCCCTCCACCTCACTTTCTCCCTCTCTGTCTCAAAGTAATAACCTACAAGGCTGCTTACAGTGCATGATTCCTTCACATAAATTATCAACTAATGTTAAAGCTGACAGGCTTTCACTCTGCACAAGAGTGTGAAGAACAGAAGTTGTTGTATTCTCTTTAAGTAATAACCATATGCAGACAAAGTTCACGGCACAATCAGAATTTATCAATTAGCTTGGTGGGAAGTTAAAATCAATTATATCAAAATGATACTAATTCAGACAGTATGGGTGAATGGTTATACAAGACAGATACGTAGAGACAGAGGTGAATTGTGATGGTGATGCAATAGCAGTTACCGACCAGGTTAATAATTCAAAAATTTACAGCTATAATCCAGAGAACAACATTCGATTCTCATTAGAGTACCTGTAAATTCTGTAAATCATCACACCACACAGAAACAGGGTCCTTCAGACACTGCACCCACACCAATCACCAAGCCTCTGTTGACACTAAACCCATTTTTTCTCCTTACGTTGCCACCTTCTCCTTCCAGATTCACCCACTTACCGACACACAGGGGGCAATTGACCCAATTAAACTGCTAATGTTTGGGATGTGGGAAGAAACCCATTTCATCACACAGAGAACAGGCAAACTCCACACGGACAGCATTGGAGGACAAGATTGAACCCATGTTGATGACATTCTGAGGAGTATCTCTACTGGTTACACCAGTGTGACACCTTGCCTAAATAAGAGTAAGTTGTAGTTAAAACAAACTGGTCATAATAATTGTTCTCCACTAATAAATAATTATTGTAAAAACCCATCGTTACTAACGTCCTTCAGGAAAATTAATCTACCATCCTTACATAGTCAGGACTGAATGTAACAGAAGTAACATGCTTGACATTGATTTACTGGTTATTACTGTCATGTGCACCAAGGTTCAATAAAAATCTGGGTTTTGCATGGGTTTCACTACAACACTGTATTGTGGTAGTACAAGTTAAAACGATAACAGAAGGCAGACTAAAGTGTAACAGTTACAGAGAAAGTGTAGTGCAGGAAGACTACATGGTAGAAAGTCATAACAAGGTGGACTGTGAGATCAAGTGTCTACCTTATCAGGAAAGTTACCAGCTGATTGGTAGGAGGCAGTGAGTGGGAATAAAAGGATCCTTTTCTAGTTGGCTGCCAATGACGAGTGGTGTTCCACAGGGGTCAGTGTTGGGACTGCTTCTTTTTATTGCATATCAATGACTTAGGTGATGGAATAGATGACTTTGTTGAGAAGTTTGCAGATTATACAAAGATTGGTGGAGCGACAGGTAGTGTTGAGGAACCAGGTAGGCTGCAGAAGGATTTAGTCAGATTAGGAGAATGGGCAAGAGAGTGGCAAATGAAATACAATGTTGAAAAATGCAAATCATGCACTTTGGTAGTAGAAATAAATGTGCAGACAATTTTCGAAATGTGGAGAAAATCCAAAAATCTGAGATGCAAAGGGACTTGGAGGTCCTTGTGCACAACACCCTAAAGATCAACTTACAGGTACAGTCGGTGGTGAGGAAGGCAAATGCAATGTTAGCATTCATTTCAAGACCTCACCTTCCGTATTGTGAACAGTTTTGGGCTCCTCATCCAGGAAAAGATGTGCTGGCATTGGAGAGTGTTCAGAGGCGGTTCACAAGGATGACTCTGGAAATGAAAGGGTTATCATACGAGGTACATTTGATAGCTCTGGGTCTGTACTCACGGAATTGAATCGAATTCACTTTATTACTTACATCCTTCATATACATGAGGAGTAAAAATCGTTATGTTATGACTCTGTTCAAATGTGCAATGTGTAATTTGTAATAAATACTATGTACAACAGGACAGTCAATATAACATAGAAATACTCTTGTATCAGCATGAATTAATCAGTCTGATGACCTGGTGGAAGAAGCTGTCCCGGAGCCTGTTGGTCCTGGCTTTTATGCTGCGGTACCATTTCCCGGATGGTAGCAGCTGGAACAGTTTGTGGTTGGGGTGACTCGGGTCCCCAGTGATCCTTTCTACACACCTGGCTTTGTAAATGTCCTGAATAGCGGGAAGTTCACATCTACAGATGCATTGGGCTGTCCGCACCACTCTCTGCAGAGTCCTGCGATTGAGGGAAGTACAGTTCCCATACCAGGCAGTGATGTAGCCAGTCAGGATGCTTTCAATCGTGCCCCTGTAGAAAGTTCTTAGGATTTGGGGGACCATACCAAACTTCTTCAACCGTCTAAGGTGAAAGAGACCCTGTTGTGCCTTTTTCAACACACAGCTGGTATGAACAGACCACGTGAGATCCTTGGTAATGCCAAGGAACTCAAAGCCGTTCACCCCCTCAACCCCAGATCCATTGATGTCTATAGGAATTAGCCCAACTCCATTCCTCCTGTAGTCCACGACCAGCTCCTTTGTTTTTGTGATGTTGAGGAAGAAGTTGTTTTCTTGACACCACTGTATCAGGATGATGACTTCTTCTCTGTAGGTTGCCTCATTATTATTTGAGATTAGGTCAATCAGTGCAGTGTCATCAGCAAATTTAATTAGCAGATTGGAGCTGTGGGTAGTGACAGAGAGTAAAGAGGGGGTTTAGGACACAGCTCTAAAGGGCACCTGTATTAAGGGTCACAGAGGCAGAGGTGAGGGAGTCTACTCTTACCACCTGCCAGCAATCTGACAAGAAATGCAGGATCCAGCTACATGAGGTAGGGTGAAGGCCGAGGTCTCTGAGCTTCTTGTCGAGCCTGGAGGGAATTATGGTGTTGAATGCTGAACTGTAGTCCAAGAACAGTATTCTCACATATGTATTCCTCTTCTCCAGATGTGTAAGGATGGAGTATAGAGCAGTGGCTATTGCATCATCTGTCATCCGGTTGTGTCGGTAGGTGAACTGTAGGGGTCCAGTGTCAGTGGGGCAGTATACTGCAGATGTAGTCCTTGACCAGCCTCTCAAAGCATTTGCTTATTATTGAGGTGAGTGCGACAGGACTCCAGTCGTTCAGGCATGTTACCTTGGTCTTTTTTGGGACAGGGATAATCTGAAGCAGGAGGGCACTCTACACTGGGAGAGAGAGAGATTAAAAATGTCTGTAAACACACCTGCCAGTTGTGCCGTGCACATCCTGAGTACCCGTCCCGGGATGCCGTGCGGTGCCGCAGCCTTGCGACTGTCCACTCGTTGGAAACACCCACATACTTCGGCCTCAGAGATGACCAAGCTGCCGGTCGCATCATCTGCAGGTCTCCTCATGGGCTCAGTGTTGGTGGCATCAGATTGACCATCAAAAAGATTTAGCTCGTCTGGGAGAGAGGCATCGATGTTGGAAACTCCAGTGTGTTTAGTTTTGAAGTCTGTGATGGTGTGCAGACGTTGCCATAAGCTGCGTGTGTTGTTGGTGGAAGGCTGAATCTAAATCTGTCTCTGTATTGTTGTTTCGCTGCCTTGACGACTTTGTGCAGATCGTAGCTGCATTTAGACCACAAGACCATAAGACAAAGGAGCAGAAGTCGGCCATTCGGCCCATCGAGCCTGCTCCACGATTTTATCATGCGCTGATCCATTCTCCCATTTAGTCCCACTCCCCCGCCTTCTCACCATAACCTTTGATGCCCTGGCTACTCAGATACCTATCAATCTCTGCCTTAAATACACCCAATGACTTGGCCTCCACTGCTGCCCATGGCAACAAATTCCATAGATTCACCACCCTCTGACTAAAAAAATTTCTTTGTATTTCTGTTCCGAATGGGCGCCCTTCAATCCTTAAGTCATGCCCTCTTGTACTAGACTCCCCCATCATGGGAAACAACTTTGCCACATCCACTCTGTCCGTGCCTTTCAAAATTCAAAATGTTTCTATGAGGTCTCCCCTCATTCTTCTAAACTCCAAGGAATACAGTCCAAGAGCGGACAAACGTTCCTCATATGTTAATCCTCTCATTCCCGGAATCATTCTAGTGAATCTTCTCTGTACCCTCTCCAATGTCAGCACATCCTTTCTTAAATAAGGAGACCAAAACTGCCCACAGTACTCCAAGTGAGGTCTCACCAGCACCTTATAGAGCCTCAACATCACATCCCTGCTCCTATACTCTATTCCTCTAGAAATGAATGCCAACATTGTATTCGTCTTCTTCACTACCGACTCAACCTGGAGGTTAAATTTCTTGACTTCCTGCTGATTACTGGCAATGTAAGCTCTATCTTGCACAGTAAGTGCTGCTCGCACGGAACTGCTGACCCAGGGTTTCCGATTTGGGAAGAGCCTGACTGAATTCTGTGGGAAAACATCCATGATGCACTTCCGGATGAAATTCATGACCCCTTCTGTGAACTCGGAGACAGCCTCAGCATGGAAGGCATTCCAGTTGACGTCATTAAAGCAGACCTGTAGCATTGAGACGGATTTGTCAGACCAACAGTGGACGGTTTTAACGATGGCTGCCTCTTGTTTCAGCTCCTGCCTGTACTTTGGCACCAGATAAATAGAAGAGTGATCTGATTTTCCAAATGGCGGGGGCGGTGGGAGAAGCAGAGGAGCACTTTGCAAGTGTTGCGGAAGGGAGCGTAGCAGTGGTCAAGCATGCTATCTCCCCGTGTGCTCACAGAACGTCGGAGAGACCTTAGACAGTGACGCTTCATTAAAGTCCCCAGCGACGATGAAGGCAGCCTCCAGATGTGCATTCTCCAGGATGCTGATTGTCTCGTACAGTTCCTTGAGAGCCAGGTCAGTATCAGCCTGTGGCAGAATGTTACACCGCCATGAACTCCCTAGGCAGCCAGAAAGGTCTATACCGGAGGACCAGGTACTCCAGATCCGGGGAACAAAAGGATTTGAGGGCATGCACGTTCCGGGGGGTCGCACCAGGCATTGTTGACCATGAAGTATACCCCTCCTCATTTACTCTTCCCAGAGAGGTTTTTACATCTGTCCACCCAGAACAGGGAGAACCCAGAGAGCTCGATGGCATGATCTAGTGTCTCCTCCATCAGCCAGGTCTCCACAAAGCACAAAACGTTTCTATTAAAATAGAAAACCACATAGGTTTGTTGCCTTTCGCTTTTGTTCTCTTCACCTGACACTACGGTTATTTATTCTCTTGCTCTCCCTCTCTCTCTCTCTCTCTTTCTCTCTCTCTCTTTCTGCCTCTGTTTATGTAACACATAATAATACGATAACATAGAATATGCATGCAGGTATCATTCAGTACTTCAACCTTAATCTAAAACTCAGTGAGCTCATGGTCAAAAACATAGAAAACCTACAGCAAAAACCCTTTGGCCCACAAAGCTGTGCTGAACATGTTCTTACCTTAGAAATTAGCTTGGGTTACCCATAGCCCTTTATTTTTCTAAGCTCCATGTATCTATCCAGGAGTCTCTTAATCTGGTTGATCGGTAATCTAACACTGTGTACTGATTCTTCCTCTTATTCCATAATACATTAGATTATCAGAAAGCTTTCACTCTCAGTGTCCTGTCCTCTCTTCAAATTTTCCTCATTGACTTTCAATGATTCCATGTGTCCATAAGTCCCAAACTTACCCATACTTTTTTTTCCATTATGTTCACTGTCATAGCCTAGCCTCTTCAATTTCTGGCCTGAAACGTTTTCTCCTGTGTGTCCATTACTGCAGATGCTGACTGACCCACTGAGTCTTTCCAGCATTTCAGATTTCCAGTAACTGCAGGTTTTTTTCTATGTTCCTCTTCTCTAAGCCTTCAACCTACTTCTATTTTATCTAGATGTGCTCCTCATTTTGACCCACTCTGTGAAATCTGACCAAAGGTAAAGCTCCATCAAGCTGTCTGCCAACACCTGAACTCTTTTTAGCACTAATAATCGAGAGTTCATTCCCAAAGCTTTACAAATCCGGGAATATAAGACTCCGAAATGCTCAATAAAGTTAACAGTGCAACAATTCCTGGTGATGTTGATCATCATCTTTGCACTTTTCATCTTGTTTTATTTTCTATCTAACCATGGTTCCACAGACGTTGCAAACACTAGACTTGAGGAGCAGAACCACCAAAGCAGGAAGTAATCATGATTATGCTTTAAATCAGAGTAAATAATCACTGTCTCTAATGTTGTGGTGGGATATTTCAATGCTAATGGGACAGCTGAAATCCATGTTGGTATCAATCCTCTGTGCTTAGAGCCAGTTTTATGTCAATAGAAAATCATTTTATAACCAGACCTAAAATATCTACCATTTGTTCTCTTGCACTCACAGAGCACTGTCACAAGTTGTTGAAATGCCTTGAATTTTTTAGAACTCTGTGTCCATAGGACACTCAAAGCTGCTGTGCAGGTTGACTCTGTGGTTAAGAAGGCATACGGTGTATTGGCCTTCATCAACTGTGGGACTGAGTTTAGGAGCCAAGAGGTAATGTTGCAGCTGTATAGGACCCTGGTCAGACCCCACTTAGAGTACAGTGCTCAGTTATAGTCACCTCACTATAGGAAGGATGTGGAAACTATAGAAAGGGTACAGAGGAAATTTACAAGGATGTTGCCTGGATTGGGGAGCATGCACTATGAGAATAGGTTGAGTGAACTCGGCCTTTTCTCCTTGGAGCAATGGAGGATGAGAGGTGACCTGATAGACATGTATAAGATGAGAGGCATTGATCGTGTAGATAGTCAGAAGCTTTTTTTCTGGGGCTGAAATGGCTAGCATGAGAGGGCACAGTTTTAAGGTGCTTGGAAGTAGGTACAGAGGAGATGTCAGGGGTAAGTTTTTTACGCAGAGAGTGGTGAGTGCGTGGAATGGGCTGCCGGCGACGATGGTGGAGGCGGATATGATAGGGTCTTTTAAGAGACTCCTGGATAGGTACATGGAGCTGAGAAAAATAGAGGGCTATGGGTAACCCTAGGTAATTTCTAAGGTAAGGACGTGTTCGGCACAGCTTTGTGGGCCGAAAGGCCTGCATTGTGCTGTAGGTTTTCTATGTTTCTAACTGTGCAAAATCTACTTACCCAACATGTACCCCTCAGCCAATATCGATAACATCTAGTTATTATCATATGATTGATTGTTTGTGAGGGTTTACTGGGCTCATATTGTCTAGAATTTTAATATGTTCAGTGTTTGGAATCTGGCCTTTGCTGGGACAATTGCTCATCTCTGATTGCCCTGAGGAGATTATGGGCAGTTGTCTTCTTAAACTCTGAATTTCTGCTGCTGAAAATGCCAATAGGCTGAGAGCTGGCTTGGGTGATAGTAAGGATCTTGGGATGAAATTGAGAGGAAGCATCCCCTCAGCAGTGTTTGCTAATTCATCAACTTTGGCTTCAGCTCTCATATCCTGGGCTCCTCCACTGATGAGGTCGAGATGTTCTTCCCCAATTCGCTCTGAACCACCATTCATAACCGGACATGGCAGCACTGCAGAGCTTGGACTGAACCTGGTCTAATGTGTGGTGATTCTGAGCTTGGTACACATGTTGCACTTTCTCCAGACCCCCAGCATTTTTCACTGACGTTTGATGATTTGATGACCTGATGTGATGGTGATGGTGGAATGAGGGAAACGCTGGGATGTGAGGTTACAGATTGTGGTGGTGTACATTTCCACAGCTGCTCATAGTCTTAGCAACATTTGTCTACCTATACTGCACTTTCTCTGTAAACGCTACACTGTATTCTGCATTTTGTTTTGTTTTAGCTACCCTGATATCAATAATAGCAAGACTAAATGGGTCAAATGGCCTAATTCTGCTCCTAACACATGTCTTATAGTCTTATCAAGTGCAGCCTGGATGGCACACAGACAAAAGCTTTTCACTGTATCTCGGTACACGTGAAAATATTAAACCAATTCCAATTTGTTTCTAACATGGGCATTCAGCTCTGAGCAGTCAGATGTTTTCTGAATCAATCCTTTTAACAACATTTTAATGCCACAGAGTGCAATGAATGGCCTCAATGTGAAAACTCCGATCTGTCTGCACGTGTGTTATACTGTGCTCATTTCTATCAATCTTACCTTCGACAGATCGGTGAGGTTGTGGTCAGGTAGATGTTGGGTCATTTATCACCTGCTGCAGACCCAGTCTGGTAGAACTGCTTCCTTCAGTAGCTCGCCAGCTCAGCCAGTGCTGATAACGCCAAGCCACTCGTGCTCTGGGAGGGCACTGAAGCCTCCACTGAGACTACATTCTGTACCTGTACTACCGTATGGAAGAGAACTGATTCATTAGCTGAGGAAGGACAGTAGGTGGGTTCTTTCCCCAAGTCTGAACTGATATCATGAGACTCCAGGTGGGCTGGCATCAATGATGAGGGCTCCAGTGACTACTCACTCACACTGACCACTGCTCTGCCCCCTGTAATGGACCTGTCTGTTGGCAATACAGCAATTGTTGAGGAGGGTCTGTTAGAGGAATCTGGCATGCCGTCTCTTTGAAAATCTGTGGCCAGATCTGAATCAGGTTTAATATCACCGGTGTATGTTGTGAAATTTGTTATCATACAAACTCTCCAGCCCAGTATGTCCATGCCAATCATCAAGTACTACTCACCTATGCTAATCCCCTCTATGTTTCGGTGACTCAGTTGCTCAAGTATTGTCTGCGGCTTTCTGCTTGCACTAACATGATGCAGATTTTTATAGACTTGTGAGTGCTGGACACCACACTGCTTACATACACTGTACAGAGTGCTTGTTGCTACTGTTGCTGTCGCTATTGTTATCAATATTAATTTTAAAAAAGAACAGAAAATAGCACATCAAATGAAAAACATGATGTAGATGCTGGAAATCCAAAGCAACACACGCAAAATACTGGAGGGACTCTGCAAGTCAGGCAGCATCTATGGAGATGAATAAACAGTCGGTCGTTTGGGTTGAGACCCTTCTTCAGTACTGAGAAAGAAGGGGAAGACACCAGAATACAAAGGTGAGGGGAAGAGAAGGAGGCCAGCAGGAAAGTGATAGGTGAAGCCAGCTGGGTGGGAAATGAAACTTCCTGGTGATGCATTCTGTGGTGGGTAAAAGACAAGGACCAGAAGAGGGCTTTATTGCTGTTCTGCCTGGGAAAGAGGGGTATGGTAGTCAGAGACTGGTAGGTGGAACCGGATGGGGAAGGAATGATGGGCAGATGAAACAAGGTGAGGAGGGGCAGGAGCGATGTACAAGGGTGAAGGCAATTAGATGGACAGGTGAGTGTGTGTGGGAAGAGAGCACTGGGGAGTGGGGTAAATGAAAATCAAAAATTCTTTGCTTGTATTATTGGGCTGTAAGCTAACCAAGGACAGCATCAGAAGACAAACATTTAATATCCTTGCCTTCATAGGCTAAGGCTTGAGTGTAAGAGTTAGCATGTCATATTGGAGCTGTAGAAAACATTGGTTAGACCACACTATGTACAATTCTAATCCACACACTACATGGAGGATGTGGAAGCAATAGAGAAAATGAAGAGGTTCACCAGCACTGGAGGGCTGTAGTTCTGAAGGGAGAGATTGGATGTGCTAGGTTTATTCTCATTGGAAAGTAGAAGGCTGAAGGGTGACCTTGTCGAGGTTTATAAAATTATAAGGCACAGAGACAGAATAGAGAGTTCAAGGTCTTTTCCTGAGCAGAAAACTGGAACTAAAGATCACAGGTTTGAGGTGAGAGGGAAGAGATTCAAAGATCCGATGGGTAGGTTT
Organism: Mobula hypostoma; assembly: GCF_963921235.1. Classification (NCBI taxonomy): domain Eukaryota; kingdom Metazoa; phylum Chordata; class Chondrichthyes; order Myliobatiformes; family Myliobatidae; genus Mobula; species Mobula hypostoma. The sequence goes on along the minus strand of NC_086113.1, from coordinate 66,529,122 downwards.
TTCACACAAATGTTGGTGGTTATCTGGAATGAGTTTCCTGAGGAGGTGGTAGAGGCAAACACAATTACAGTCGTTAAAAATATTTAGACAGACGCTTTGATATCAGGGGTAGGGGAATATGGGTCCTAATACAGACAATTGGGATTAGTGCTGATAGGCATCACAGTCAGCACAGATGAGTGGGCCCTTTCTGTCCAGTACAATTCAGATTCCCTGATTTCTCCAAAGAACATTTGTGAACCAAATACTTTTATTACAGTATGATGATTTAATATCTGTATTACAAAAATCAAAACTATTCATCTAAATTTAAATTCCAGAACTGTCTTTGTTACATTAGAAATCTGGTGGAGACAATTCAGCAATAATGAGAAATTTAATAATAGACTGCAAAAATAACAAACCATGAGAGGCCACAAGAGAGAACAGACACTAAACTCTACAGGCAACAAGGTGACTGAAGGCTCGGAGCAGCTGGTTGAGGCTGGCTGGATCGATGGGTGAACAAGGACTGTGGATGAGAGTTGGGTTTAAATAGGCTGCAGGCGATGAGTTGGAAACGAGTAGCAGGTGATTCCTATTAGCTGGATGGAGACTGCAAGGAGCCTGACAGGACCACCCCTCCTACAGCTGCCTCCCAGTGGCCTAGGATGATCCGGATGGGTCTGGGGGCACTCCTTGATGGGCGATGGATCCAAGATGTAACTGGGTGGCACACAAGATTTCTCCTTCCCGATGGAGCAGGTGAATCCATCAGCAGACAAACCGTGTACACTGGACCACCTTCCACCATCCTTGGCTCTGGAGGTACAGGCTCAGTTGGGTTGAGTGGCCCATGGACAACAGGCTTGAAGCAGGACACGTGTGAGATACGTGTTATCCTGAGGGATGGTGGCAGCTGGAGATGGTAAGTGGCTGGACTGATGCGATGGGTAACCTTGAAGGGACCAGTAAACCAGGGAGAGAGGTTGCAGGATTCAGTGCGCAGCGGCAGATCTTGGGTACACAACCAGACACAGTCCCCAGGCCGGGGTGGCCTGGCTGCACGCAGATGGCAGTTAGCCTGGCAGCAGTAAGTGTGGTTGGCAGCTATGATGGCCCTCCATGCCCTCATCCAAGCATTCTGGAATTGATAAACCTGGACCCTGGCGGACTGGACCTCCCCCATTGTTTCCTCCATCAGGAACAATGAGGGCTATAAGCCATAAAGAACCTGAAGTGGCAGAAGAGGTGTGTAGATCATGGGAGAGCTTGGTCCAGAGCAGATGTCTCCTCTATGTGGAAGGGTTAGAGGTGACAAAGCATTGCAGAAACTTCTCCACTTGCTGGTTGGCTCTTTCGGACAGATCATTGGTCTGCAGCTGCCAGACGACAGACTCAGAGGTACGATGGAGGAAGAAGAAGGTTCACCAGAAGCAGGAGATGATTTGTGGGCTCCGGTCTAACACAGTGTCCTGAGGGAAGACATGGAGGTGAACCATATGTTAGAGAACCAGGTCCATTGTCTTAGCAGCTGACGGACACTGGGGAGGGCAACGAAGTAGGCCTCTGTGGAGAAATAGTCCACCACTATCATGATCACTGAGGCAAAGCCATAATGATATCCATGACTATGTGGGCCCATAGGTGTCAAGATCCAGTAGGGGTCACAGGGGGCTGCTGGTTAGAGGAATTGGGCAGGGCACACTGAGAGCAGGTAGCAACAAAGTGACGTACATCTGCAATCATAGTGGGCCACTCGAACCAATATAACAGAAACTACAAGGTTTGGCATGTATCTGGATGGCCAGAGAGGGGTGAGGTGTGGGCATCGGAGGGCAGGGCCACTGACATGTACATGTGGTTGTTAGGTGCATTGCCTGTAGCAGGCTCGTGCTGTAGGGTCTGGCAGGTCTGGTTCTCGAGGCCAGTGGTGATCGAGGTGAGGATCGAAGAGGACAAATTGTTGGGTTGAGGGTCGGCCTCCATTTCAGCTGGGTCAAATGTGGTGACTGGGCAACTGCCATGGTGTTCTTGGAGCTGGGTCAGTAGGAGATGGTGAAGTTGAATTGCTCGGAAAAGAGGACTTAACAAGCCCGAGTAGGTTGAGGTGGAGGGTCTGATGTATGGACATGAGGTTCTGGTGGTCAGTCCAGGTCAGGAAGGGCTCGATGTTTCAATCAGTTAATGTCTCCATTCCTCCAAGGTCCCTGTCTCCTACTACATAATGGTATTGTGTAGAGTTGAACTTCTGTGAGAAGAAAACACAAGAGTGTGTCTTCCCGTCCAGTTCTTGCAGGAAGAGCACGATCCCTGTGCCCACCTCTACCACAAAAGGTCCAAAGGAGTTCGGATGGCAGAGGATAGCAGAGGTGGTGAAGCGTCTTTTGAGCTCCACAAAAATGTGGTCCACTGCAGCAGATCAGGTTATCAGCGAGGTAGTTGGCTTAGTGAGAGAGGTTAGAAGAGTGGCGATTTGTCTGTAGTTTCTGATGAAGCAGCAGTGGAAGTAAAAGTTGGAGAAGCCCAGGAAGAACTGTAGTTGCTTGAGGGAGCGCAGTCGGGGCAATTCAACTAAAGCCCACATTTCGCTGGGTCCATGGTTATGCCCTATGTTGAAAGGACGTAACCCAGGAAGAAAATAACGAGGGTATGGACCTGACATTTTTCTAACTCGCAGTACAGTTGATTTGGGAAGACTGAACCAGTGTGACAGACGTGGTCTTGGGGGTCACTGAGATTGATGAACACATACCTCTATAGCTTGTCGCAGAGGACTTCATTAATGAAGGCTCAAGAAATGGCTGGACTATTGGAAATTTGGAAGGGCATCACTAAGTATTCATACTGGCCAGTGGGTGCTAGGAACACTGCCCTCCTCCCATCACCTTGGCAGTTGCAGTTCAGGTTGTAGGGACACCATAGATCCACTTTGGAGAAGACCTGGGCTCTGTGCTTTGAATGTGCTATCCATCAAGGGGTTCTTAATGGTGATTTTGTTGAACCATGGTACTCACTGCAGGGACAGAGACTCTTAGCTTTCTTTTTGACAAAGAAGAATCCTGCATCAGCTGGAGACCGGGTTGGTCAAATGAAACTGCACTGTAGTGCTTAGGCGATGCAGTTATCTATTGCTTGTATCTTCGGAGGGGGGAAGGTGACAGACAACCTCAGGAAGTGGTGGTGCCCATGAGGAGGTTGATCACGTAATCGTGTGGGCAGTGAGGCAGCAGAGTGTTGACTTTCATTGTATTCCTGTAGACCTTCGGTGAGGTCAAGGTTTTCCTCTCTCCATGTACTTATGGGGTGAAGTCAACTGAGGTTGCAGGCAGGTTCAGTGGTGAATCAGATCACCAGACGAAGTGAAGGTCATGAGTGGAGAGCCAGGTGTAACCTAAGATGAGGAGTGTTGGGTGAGTCGATCCGGAGGAATCTGATGGATTCCTGGTGCTCTCCCATGTTCATGTGTGCCCCTCTGCCCATCTTAGTCAATGGCTGTGATGCAGAAGGGGTGAGAGATAGGCTTGGTAGGAAGTCCAAGCTGCGCACCCAGTGCAATCCAGAAAGTTGTTTGCTGTGCTGGAATCCACCAGAGCCTCCTGTGCGCTCAGAGGCTTCGGAGAGTGGAGGAGGACAGAGGGAGTGAGTTGGGCTATGGTGCTGGAACGAGAAGCTGGAGGATCTTACCAGATAGAAATCCCTTCATCTCTACCTGGTAGTACCTTTTCCCCAGTCACAGTCCACAGTAAGCACACAATTTGTTTCTCTACTGACACTGGAGTTCTTGGGGCATTAAGGGAGATTTCCCCAACTGCACAGGTTCTGCCGGCATTGAGGGTGAAAGTCTTGCAGCCTGATATGGTTCTGGGAACGAAACTGTTGAGCTGATGATCCGGAGGCTCGTTCCATGAGAAGCTTGTCAATACGGAGTAATGAGGCTTTCCACGTTGGTGGGCATCTCCTGGGTAGACAGCTTGTCTTCCAAGCATTCCAAGAAGCCGTGATGGGAATGGGCCCGCAACTATTCTGCATTCTAGCCGCTCTCTGCCACAAGGGTCCTGAACTCCATGGTATAATCTAGTACAGAGTGTGAGCCTTAATGCAGGCAAAATATCTGATCCACTGCCTCTCTAACACCTCCCGGACAGTCAAAAACCCAGCACATCTCTGCCGTGAAATCCTCATTTTTGTTGCAAGTGGTGGTCTTATTGTCCTAGTTAGCACAAGCCCAGGTCACAGCTCACCCAGTCAAAAGAGAGATGAGGATGGCAACCTTGTAGAATACAGAGATGGCTGGTGCTCAAGATTTAAGAGGCACTGGGACAGGAGGTTGTGGCATCTGGCTGGGAACCATTTAGAAGTATTCGGGCACAGGAATCTGGGGCTCAGAGGAAAGAAGTTGACTGGTGGAGGTTCTTGTTTCAGAAAGGGATAGTTGGAAGAGAGTGGCAAGCAGATGGTCAACGGTCACTGGATGACTTCATTCAGGTCAGTATACCTTGCTGGGTTAATCACCGGTTCACCCACTGTAGACGAGGCTTGACCCAAAGGCAGAGCAGTGTGAAGATGAAGTCATTTCTTTGATTGATACCAAGGTGTTAGAAGCGGTGACACAAGAAAATGCAGTTACTGTGTCAGGAATGTCCAGGAGGCTTGACCCAAAGCAAAGCAGTGGAGACGATTCAGCAGTGAACAATAACTTTAATAATAGACTGAAAATAACAAACCACATGGACCACAAAACAAGAAAGAACAGATACTAAACACCACAGGCAACAAGGTAACTGAAAGCCAGGAACAACTGGTTGAAGGCAATTGGTATGATGGGTGAACAAGACATGTGGATGAGACCTGGATTTAAATGGGCTGCGGATGGTGAGTTAGAAAGGAATGGCAGGTGACTCTAATTAACTGCATGGAGGCAGCGAGGAGCCTTCAAGTGCAGGCCTGACATGCTGGAACCTGGAGCATTGAATGGTCTACTGGAGGACATGGGCAGATCAAGCAGCATCTGGCAGGAATTATTGAAGTTTCACCTCAATACTCCAGATCAGGACTCATGGTCTGACCCTGGATGACATTCTGCACTCTCAGTGTTACAAAATATGCTACATGCATTTATATCACACTTCAGGCAATGCTGCAGGCATTATTAAATAAAATTTGACATTCAGCTATATATTAGGAAAGATTACTAAAATTGCTTCAGGTCTTTTCTCTTAGGTTTTAAGAACTCTTATAAATAAAGGTGCTGATATAGAGGGAGAATTCCAACTATTAGGCCTCCAGTACCTGCAAACCAAAGCATAATTATGAATAAAAGATTGCAGGGCGCCCTAGTAGATAGCAATAATGGTGACTGATTATGAATGGGTCAATGAATTTCAATGTGCACACTTCGTGCACTGCTCTGGTTCCCTCCCACAATCCAAAGATGTACCAGTTGGTAGGTTAGTGGGTCATTTTGTCCCGTGATTCGGCAAGGGTTGAATTGGAGGTCGCTGAGCGGCTCAGCTCGAAGGGCCGCAAGTGCGTATTCTGTGCTGTATCTCAATCAGTAAAAGGCAAACAGACTCCCTGGAATAATCAGCACAGGCTTGTAGGGAGAATGGCTTCACTCGTGCAGCAGAATTCTATATTATTGAAGGCATGGTAGCTCGTGATAGCCCAAATGAAACTGCAGGAGACCAGAATTGGAGCAGAGATCTCAAAAGATGTACAAGGCTTGGGACTTTGCACTGTAATGATGAGCATCCTGTTATGACTGAGAAAGACCTGTATTTAAATTGCACTTCTATGATCGTTTGACATTTCAAAGCACTTCAAAACTGTGAAGTGTGATCACGGCTGTGTATATGTTCATATCTATCACTGAGCAATAAAATTTCCTTAGTGCATTATTTTCATACCATGTTTAAATATTTGTTAAAGCATGAATACACACAGGTACAAACCTCTCAAAATTTATGTTATAACTAACCGAGCCTATTTAGCAAATATTGCTTGCAGAAATTTACATTTTCTGAAGGATATCAGTGATATGTACATTTGTGCTCAATCAGGCAATTGCACGGAATTTGTATAAATCTGAGCTTTTAAAATAAATATTCCTGAGGGAAGTGACTTAGCCATCAAAAATGCAACATATCAGGCAATAGCAAAAATGTAAGCTTTGCTGAATTTCTCAAACCATTGCAAGGTGAATCACGATGCAGAAGTAAATTTAATGCAGACGAAACACATAATAATTTTGAGTGAAATTGCGCAAATTGGAACAAGCTCTTCCATCACAGTCTGTTTTAATGATTGTCCATAGAGGTGAATAATCCCTCCACAGATACTGCCTAAGCCATTGAGTTCCTCCACTGGATTGTTTCTTGTTCTGGATTTTGGCATCTGTAGCCTCCTGCATCTCCATGCTGAAGTCTGATGTTTTCCTGCATCAGGGCACAACTAATAATGATATATCATAGACAGCATGTTTCCATCCAGGTCAAGATAAGTTCAAGCCCAATTTCTCAGAGTGTGTGAGGCCTCCGTTGGTCAGGGTCAACCATGGATGTTGCGTCCTAGCAGTCTAAGTATGCAAGCCTGGGCAGTAGATGGAGAGCAGGCTGTTGCCCATGTAGCAAGCTCCCCCTCTCCACACATCTGATGAATCCAAAGGAATGGCAGAGACCAATAGAGTTTGGTACCAGCAGCGTCACAGGAGTTGCCAGTCAGAGTTGAACTCAATGTAGGACTGTCACAGGGACTCAGCTTCAGATTTTTCCCTTGGGGTTTACTTCCAAAACCTTCCCCATGAGTGGGTATAACCACAAGGCAGAGGAGGTTTGAGATCAGAATTTTTCTTCTCCTAGGTAAACTACCAATCACAGCTGATGAGCATCATCTGCCCAAAGTGACTGGTTTCAGGGCACCAGCAACCTGCCTTTGCCTCTTCTCCTGTCAGTAGAATCAGTTTTGCCAGGCTTAGTCGCTAAGCCACACGTGAAGGCCAGGAGCTGGACTTGGTTGTCAGAGCCTATTTGAGGCGCACACCACTGGGAGCACTTAATAGGTAGTGGAAGCTTGACATCATTACCACTCCCAGCTATAACAACCTCAGGGAACTAGGGGTATATTACAGTAATTTGGTATCTCTCCCTATTTAAGGAGGACACTGTTGACATCATGAGGCTGGACTGGGCAACTACCAAACCGATTGCTGTCTGGTCAGATTCCTTCCGTGGTCCACAGAGAGACTGTAACTAATTGTGAAGGTTTTCTCCAGCACTTAGCTACTGAGATGCGTCCTATGGGTGCCTCTGTTGTGGCAGACTCCTCATGGCTATGATCATGATCGGGAATTCTTGCTAAAACACACAAAGAGTTAATGTGGAGAGTCAGACACACCCCACCTTTCTACTCAATGAATATTATGTTCACAACCTGGGGGTTTTCTAATGGGAAGAACTTTGTCCACACTGGCATGCTTGGACTGCTCTGTTATTGGACGTCAAGGTCACGTTGACCCCCAATTCCTTACCTTAGAGTCTGTCCAAGTGAATGTGGCAAATCCCATTTTGTTACTGCTGCCAGGGTCAGACAGCTGACCCAGAAGTAACTTCACTTCGTTTAATATCAGTAAGGAACAATTAGAAGGCCCAAACAGTGCGATTTTTGAACCTCGGCAGTCTCCCACAGGTGTAGGCTGACATTCCGATGATAACTCTCATTAGTAAACAGACCTTTCCTCAACAGGAAGGACTTGTTATGTACTTCTAGTCGCCTAGCTATAAGGATGTCATTAAACTGGAAAGGGTGCAGAAAAGATTCACGAGAATGCTACTGAATCTGGAGGGTTTGAGTTAAAGGGAGGGACTGGATAGGTAGAGATTGTTTTACCTGAGAGAAGGAGACTGAGGGGTGACCTTATAGAGTCATATAAAATCATGAGGAGCTTAGCTCACAGCTCTTCCCCAGGGTAACGATATCTAAAAGTAGAAGGTATAGAGTTAAGTTGAGAGGGGAAATATTGTATCATTTTTTAATGCATGCATTACTAAACGACAATAAAAGAGGACTGAGTGTCCTCATAATCTAAAGATTTAAAAGGGATTTGAAGGGAAACTTACTCACATAGAGGGTACTGGATACATGGATCAATCTGCCAGAGGCAGGGACAATTACAATGGACAAGTTTGTGGATAGGAAAGGTTTAGTGGGAAAAGGGCGAAACACTAGCAATGGAACGAGTTCAGGTAGGCAGCTCGGTCAGCAGGGATACCATGGAACTGGGCTGAACAGTATGTTTTCATGCTGTTTAACTCTAGGCTTCAACTCCCTTACATGCAGGTACTTGTGAATCTCTGGAAAAATCTCCCCTTGATCAACGCTCGAGGACTGCTTAATCCCAATGAAACCTGGACTTCCAACTGCCTCTGCGGAGATTGTGGGTGCAGATGCCCTGACCCTCACACCAGAGTGCTCTACACCACTGCAGATGAGGCAGACAGAGGAAGCAGAGGAGGAGGATAACTAGGGGATGAGGGGAGAAGACCCAGATGAATATCACCAGAGCAAGGGGAAACAGACCAAACAGACCACCAAGAACCCTTCAAAATCATGACCCAGACACTTAAAACAACCTTCCCTCCACACACCCAACCCCAACACAGCTGGTCAATGTCAGCAGGAGAGTCAAGATAAGACCATGAGACATAACAGCAGAATTGGGCCCATCGAGCCTGCTCCGCCATTCCATCATGGCTGATCCGGGATCCCACTCAACCCCATACACCTGCCTTCTCGCCATATCCTTTGATGCCCTGACTGATCAGGAAATGATCAACTTCCTTCTTAAATATACCCACAGACTTGGCCTCCACTGCAGTCTGTGGCAGAGCATTCCACAGATTCACTACTCCCTGGCTAAAAAAAATCCTCCTTACCTCTGTTCTAAAGGGTTGCCCGCAATTTTGAGGCTGTGTCCTCTAGTTCTGGGTACCCCTGCCATAGGAAACATTTTCTCCACATCCACCCTTCCAGTCCTTTCAACATCTGGTAGGTTTCAATGAAATCCCCACTCTAAAATTCCCTCACATCTTGTGGTGTAGGCCCACCCACACTAAGTACAGCACTTCAGTGGGTGATTCTCTAATTCCTTAACATGAATGACTTGCTGCTAAATCCGTACCTTCCTGAACAGTGGCACCTTGCTTGATCTGCTCCTACCCTACCATCGCGAGACTCCAGACCCAACATCCCAGTATGTTCCTTGCAGTATCAGGAGACATCAGTCAAGTTTCTCTCTCAACGACCCTATCCATCTTTGATCAGTTTGGCAAGTGTCATACAAGAGAAAATAAAACATTAGATATCTTGTATGCAAATAGTTCACCTCATGCCCTTGTATAAGCCCAAAGCACAGTAACAACTAGCTACCACTTAGACAGTAAAGAAATGGTCTCCAGGTGCAGGGCTGCTTTGAGGTTACTGACTGGAATGTGCTCTGTGAACCATATCGGGAGGATAGTAACGCACACTGATTGCATCACTAGCTACATCAGTTTCTGTGTGGACACTGTTCGCTGCTTCCCACAACAAGCCATGGGTCAGCAGTGATCGGAAGGCCCTTCTCAACCACAACAAGATCAGGAGACAATCAGCATTGTTTCCGTCAGTTTTAAGCAGTGATAGTTCATTTAAACACATTAAGACATCTTTGTTGACTGTACTGACCTTCACATGTTTTACCAGTCTGTTGTCGCCAGTACAATCTTCTATGCGGTGGTGTGCTGGGGCAATGGCATCAACACAGGCGATGCCAACAGGCTCAACAAACTGATTCGAAAGGCTGGCTCTGTTATAGGAGTCAAACTGGACATATTGGAGACTGTGGTAGAACAAAGGACCCTACGGAAAATCCTGGCAATTCTGGACAATATTTCTCACCCTCCGAATGTCACCTCAGCTGAACAGAGGAGCACTTTGGGTAACAGACTAAGACAAAGAGCGCAATATGATTTCATTCTTACCCTCGGTCATTAGGCTCTATAATGAGTCAAACTATAGCCAGGGAAGTGATGACCCCTCTCCTGTTAGACTGTTTGTGGTAACTTATTTTTTATTCTGTCTACTTCTCTTCTAATATTTATATCTGTGCACTTGTAATGCTACTGTGACACTGTAACTTCTTTGAGATCAATAAAGAATCTATCTATCTACCTAATCTCTGACATCAACCCAAAATTCCTCAGATCAGCTCACTCTGCAGTTTAAGCATTGGCTGAGATTTTTAAAAATATTTCACAACCATGAAGCCCACAATCTTTAGGCAATGAGAAATCCCTCATGGGCCTGCATGAGGTTCATTTGGATTATAACACAAGTATCTGATCAATATAGTGACCCAGCTTCCTGCACAAGCAACGACTTCTCACCAATGCTCAGTTACTTATCCCTGTTCCTCAGAAACTGTGAATAGGTTGGGGTTTGACAAGCGGTGTGTGGGTGCGGGGTTGGTGGGGTATGCATATTCCTAAGTAATAGGTGAAGTAAAGAACGTTTTATCTCAATGCGATCTCTCTGGCTGTCAAAGATATCCAGCCTGGTAGATGGCCATGGTATTTTCTTTCACAGCAGAACACATATGGAATAGGAAATCATGAGACAGTAATGAGGTTTCCGTGAGGAATTGAAGAGGTAAGGTCAGAAGCAATCAGTACCAGAATAACTTGCCAGCTACTCTGTTAGCCAAGTTACTTCATGGTCATGTGGTCCACTGCTATGGGGCTGCAATTTTTAAACAGTAACCATTCCTCCTTGTTGAGCTGTGATCAATACATGCTTGTCAGTAGCGACATCAACCAGACAACACTAGAGTGGCTGGCTGTCTGGTGTGACAATCTATGAAATGAAGTAGTGACCTTTCTAGGAGAGGCATGGTAGAGTTTGTAACAATGCCAAAAACTGTTACGTCACCTTCACAGACCAGTAATAAGAGACAGAGTAATTGTGAAGGGTTGCTTTTGTGACCAATGGTGAACCACTAGGAATAGTGCTGGAACCATTAATATTTGTTACTTGCTATGGACTGAGACATTAATGAAGGAAGTATGATTAGTATGTTTACAAATGACAGAAAGATTGTTGGGCCATGTGGATGGAGAGGAAGGTAGGCTTTGGGCTGCAGAAAGTTATTGGTCATATGGACATAGCACTGGCAAATGGAATTTAATGCCAATAAGTTGATTCACTTTGGGAGCACATATAACTGCAGGATATCCACAATAGATAGGACAACAGGACCTTAGGGTGCAATAAGTCCTAGGTGGCAAATAGGATTCCAGCCTTCATTAGCTGGGACTTTGAACATCAGAACAGGGAAGCTATGGTGCAACTTTATCAAATATGGGTGAGGCCACATCTGGAATATTGTGTGTAGTTTTGGTGGCCACAGTCTGGAAAGGATATGGTTACTCTGCAGAGGGTTCTGAGGAGATTTACAAGAGTGTCGACAGCTATGAATAAGAGCCTGATACAAGGTCTTGACCCAAAACGTTGGCTATCCTTTTGCCTCCACTAATGCTGCCTGACCTGCTGAGTTCCTCCAACATGCAGACAGAAGTATGAGCGGTATAGATAAGCCGGAGAGTAAGGAATCTATCCTCAGCGAAGATGTGCCTAAATCTAGTGATCACAGGTTTAAACGGAGGAGTAAGAGGACCACCACTTTGCCATAAGGTTTGGAGGCTTGCATGCTTCAATGACCCGGAGAACGATGTTGGCCTTTTGCTTTGACTCTTGGTAGGGTCACTCATGCCAAACAGGTCTAACGGTAGAGGGCAAACTAGGAATGGTCCACCTGTCCTCCAGGTTCAGGGATTCAGCTCAGGGTTACAGAAACAGCAAAGAAGAATCCTTTTATATCTGTGTGCAACAGTATTCCTGAGCCTCCACCTGAGACTTGCAAGACTGATGGTAGTGAAAACTGAGAGGAGGCTACTGCCATGGTGAAGGAAGTCCTGAACACTGCCAAGACCAAGACCAAAGTTGTTTTTTGGACAGTACAAACCATGTACAACTCTGGCAAGCTCTCACTAATAACTGCAGAAATGTATTGTTACAACTTACGGTATATAAACTGGGCTTCAGTGAAAGCAGGTGGGCAGGATCTGGCAGACTAAAGGCCGCAACTTTTGAAACGTTTTTATACTCAGGAAGGAAAGATGGCAACAACTAAGTGTAGCCCACCAGGCTTGTCCTCCCGTTTGTCTAGGGGAATCAGCTTTCAGACCCGCCAAACAGGGCATTCAAGTTTGGGTGGATGCTGTGTAATGTACCCCAGTACAGTCCGCAACACAAAATATCAGACACTACACAACATGCGATTAAATGATTACACTTTATATCTCTTACTTTGCTATGTGGTTAGTAGAAAACAAAATACAAAAGAAAAAGGCGCCACTTCTATTAAATAGTTCGTGCACAAAAATCACTGGAGCTCATGTCTCAGGTATTCCTCCATAAATGACCTCCACCGAAACGTCACCGAATGCTGGACCCTCGACTTCCCGTATACGCCGTCCGGTGATCACCGATCGCTCTCCGCACTCATCCTTCTTCTTCCCTCTCCTCGACTGACAACCCACGAAAACCCTGGCTCCCTGACCTACAAGAAAGAATAACATTTCTCCCATTGGTTAGCTACCCGTTATCTGTAGTTATAACTCAAACATCGCTGCTACAGAGAAACCATTACATCAGCAGTTAGCATTACAGAGAAGCCACTGTATTAGCCTTAGCAGTTAACAGTATTGAAAAAAACCTACATTCTACCCCCTCTGAATTTAGTCATGCCCTAATGACATTGAGATAATTCCCCGACCCTTCCTGCGAAACACAGAGCCCAATCCTAGTGCAGAAAGCAGTGACATAGCTCCCCAGAACAGTAGAGATCACACCCTGTTCCCCAGGCGCTACATAGGCCAACCTATCCAGGTGGTTCCTAATTCTCTGAGACCTCCGTACCTCCTCCCCTAACTCATCCGGCTCAGATGCTACTGGGGATACCTCAGGTCTGCCTGGTGAAACCTCACGTGATCTCACTCAAAGCCCCCTGCAACTCGGAGCCCCCTGTCTCGTGCTCAGGCCCCACCTGCTCTCCTTCAGGGTCCAGCTGTACCCCATGCTGCCCACCAATAGCCCCCCTCACCTCACCTGCCTCAGTGGGAGAAGGGTCAGGAGTCTTGTCCTCAATCAATGGGGAGTTAGCGAAAGGCAGCATGTACCACACATCCAAATCATCATTCTCCGCATCAGTATCCCTCTCAGGAGTGAGGCCTAGCCCAGCCTCTCCTGCTGTGGGCCCTGCAGTCGCCCCGCCTTTCCAAAGAGTCCTCTGACTAGGTGTAGGTTCCAAGTCGGGCTCCCAATCTTCCTGCACCTCTTGTCCCAGGGGCAGCAGGTGGTTCTGATGGAGAATCTTGACAGGCCCCTTCCCTCCTCGAGCCTCACCTGGAATACCGGTAGGTTTGGCATCTGACTCTCCACCACATAGGGTGTGGCCGCCCGGCAGTCAGCCAACTTGTGTTTCCCAGATAGCCCCAAGTTCCTTATGAGGACTCGGTCTCCCTGCAGGAGTTGGGAGAACCTCACCTTCTGATCATACCTCCTCTTATTTCCCCGAACCTGCTGGCAGCCGTGACCCCAGCTAATTCATAAGCCTGTTTCAGCTCTCTCCTTATATCAGACACGTACTTCAGGTAAGGTATTGGCTATACGTCACCTGCGTCAGTCCCGAAACAGAGGTCAATGGGCGACCTCAGCTCACGCCCAAACATCAGATAATAGGGCGAATACCCAGTAGCTTCATTTCGTGTACAGTTGTAACAGTGAACCAGATGCCCAATATGTTGACTCCACCTGCTCTTCTTGCTGATCTCCAGGTCCCGAGCGTGTCTACCAAGATCCGATTAAACCCCTCAGGCTGGGGATCGCCCTGTGGGTGATAAGGAGTGGTCCTCGGTTTCTCGACTCGAAGCATGCCCAGTAACTCACAGATGAGTCTGCTCTCGAAGTCCCGTCTCTGATCACTATGTATCCGCCTGAGAAGACCATAATAAATGAAATACTTCTCCCATAACACTTTGCCACCGTAGTCGCCCTCTGGTCTTTGGTAGGAAAAGCCTGAGTATATCTGGTGTAGTGGTCCGTGATGACTAAGACATTCGCCGTGTTGCTGGCATCGGGTTCTATTGACAGGAAATCCATACACACCAGGTCCAGGGCCCCTGAACTCTGCAGCTGGTGCAAAGGAGCTGCCCGCGTAGGCAGTGTCTTCCGGCATATGCATCGAATGCACGACTTGCAGTATTCCTCAACTTCCGACTTCGTTTGGGGTCAGTAATACCGGTCTCTGAGCAATCCATAGGTCTTTTCCATCCCCAACTGTCCAGAATCATCATGAAGTGACTTTAACACAATCCTTCGATACTTCTCAAGCAGAACCAGCTGGCGACGCCGAGGTCAGTCTGAGGGTGACGTGACCCGGTATAAGATTTTGTTCTTCAACTTCAACTGAGGCCATTCTTTCAGTAATGAAGACACCGAAGCGTGTTTCGTTTTCTCTGCCTGAGCCATATCCCCCTTTTCAACCGCGTACCAAATAGTGCCGATGCCCGGGTCATCTCGCTGAGCAGCTGCCACTTCCCCAGAACTCAATTCCGGCAACAGCTTGGTCTTCAGAGCAGTCAGGTCACAGTAAACAGGGGCAGCGCTTCATCAGAAGCCCCCAGTGGGTCCACTGCTCGATCCGGCCTCTCCTTTTCCTCAGCCTTCGCGATGATCGCAAACTGACACATGGCCTTCACCCCGGGGGCAGGAATGCTCTCCCACTCCTTGTCCCTTTCCTCATCCAGTTCCTCATGCACCTGTCAGGACAAAGCATCCGCATCAATGTTTCAGCTCCCCAGCCAGTACTTCAGACTGAAATCGTATGCAGACAATGCCATCAACCACCGATGGCCCTGTGGCATCCAGTTTCAAGCAATCAGCAGCTTCCAAGTCATTCGGCAACACTTATTACTTCCTTTTTAATTGATTATGGTTTGATAGAAATCTGGAGAAATTTATATATTAATGACAGATTATTCTTTTTATTCACATGTTCATAATAAATATTTGAGAATTGATTATTTTATACACGATTTCCGATTTTTGTCCAAAGTCCAGAAATGTGAATATGATGCTATTGCAGTCTCGGATCATGCGCCTTTAAGCTTAACTTTTGAGTTAAATGATGTTAGTAATGTAAACTTGCCTTGGCGCTTTCCAGAAAATTTATTACAAAGTTCGGACTTTGTTAAATTTATATAGATCCAGATAAAAGATTTCTTTCTTTTTAATAATACGGGAGATGTCTCGAAATTGATTATATGGGATACACTCAAAGCATATTTGCGAGGTCAGATAATATCTTTGTGACAAAGGCCTGTCACTGATTACAGACGGCACTTGGTAAAACACTCATCCCCAGCAGTAATAGTGACTGGGTCTGAACCAGAGCTGCTGCATGGGGCTGTCTCATATAGAGGCAGCCCAAGCTGCACAGGTGTGCTGATGGTGGAGGATACCATCTTTAATTGGATCATTGAGTTAATTAGCTTTTGGTTGGTCTGGGGGGAGGGGGGGGCTTAGCAGTTATAAGCCTCAGGTTACCAAGGCTTTAGGGTTAGTTTTCTTTTGTGTTTAGTCTGAGGGTGGCTATATATATTGTTTTGTCCAGTTTTTGTCTTAATTTGAGGTAAATAAAAGCACCTCAATCTAGTTTTGCGACTCAAGCCATCTTGTTATTTTTCTTAAACAATTGACCCACAGTTTTTTGTGACAATCTTATTTGGATAAACTCAAGAAACAGACAAAAATAGAGTTAGATAGAATTTCCAAACTAATTAAAGATCCGAATAATTCTTATGCATTTTCTCCTAATGTTGATTTATTTTAAACAAAGGGTTGAACTTCAATCACAATATAATTTACTATTAACTTATCCGGTTGAAAGAAATTTGCTTAAATTAAAAAGTCAACTTTATATGTTTGGAGATAACAAGCTATTAGCATCTCAATTTAAAGCAGTTAGAGTTAAAAGACAAATTTTAAAAATTCGTAAGGGAGATGGTAGTTTAGCTTGTAATTATGAAGATATTAATAAAATTTTTCAAGACTATTACAGTGAACTCTATAAATCGCAGTTTCCAGCTGATACTTCTAATATGTATGCCTTTTTAAAAAAGATTGATTTTCCTAGAATATCTGTTGAAGATCAGCAAATTCTTGATGCTCCTTTTACTGAAAGAGAAATTCAGAAAGCTATTCTTTCAATGCAATCTGGTAAAGCTCCTAGATTGGATGGTTTTACTGTAGGATTTTATAAAAAAAATTTGAACATTTGCTTACTCCTTGTATGTTGGAAATGCTTAAAGATTCTTTTCTGTTAGGAGAATTACCTTCCACATTTTATGAAGCTTCTATTTCTTTAATTCTTAAGAAAGATAAAGACCCTACTGATTGTGCTTCATATAGACCTATTTCATTATTAAATGTGGATGCCAAAATTCTTTCAAAAATAATGGCTAATCGGATGGAAAATATACTAGCTAAAATTATTTCTCAGGATCAAACGTGTTTTATTAAAGGCCGTTATTTTTTTCTAACACTTGGAGATTGTTAAATATTATATACTCATCTAAGACTCCCCAATGTGTTGTTTCTCTAGATGCTGAAAAGGCATTTGATAGAGTTGAATGGAAATATCTATTTAAAGTTTTAGAGAAATTTAGCTTTGGTACTAATTTTAATAAATGGATTAGATTGATATATAAAAGCCCTATTGCCACTGTTATTACTAATAACTGTAGATCCCCCTTTTTCCAACTTTCCCAGGGTACGAGACAAGGATGTCCGTTAAGTCTTCTGTTATGTAATTTGATGCTGGAACCTTTGGCTATTGCACTTCGTGAAGCTAAAAATATTCAAGGAATTTCTATAAATGGGACTATTCATAAGATCTCCCTTTATGCGGATGATCTTTTGGTTTATGTTTCGAATCCCGAAGAATCTATCCCTAGCTTATTGAAATTATTAAATGAATTTGGATTGTTTTCAGGATATAAATTAAACCTGCATAAAAGTGAATTATTTCCTTTAAATAATTCTGCTTCTATGTATGATGACATTCCTCTAAAAGTTACGGATTCTTTTAAATATTTAGGTATTATCATCACTAAAAATTATGGAGACCTTTATAGAACTAATTTAGTTCTCTTAGTGGATTTTATGAAGCAATTTTTTTCTAGATGGAATCCACTTACACTTTCATTAGCAGGTCGAATTCATGCAGTTAAAATGATGATTTTACCAAAATTTTTATATGTATTTCAAAATATTCCTTTTTTTTAACTTAAGAAGTTTTTTGATCAGGTTGACTATTATTTCATCTTTTGTTTGGAATAATAAAAGACCAAGAATTGGAAAATGTCATTTACAAAAATTAAAAAAGGATGGAGGTCTTACTTTGCCTAATTTAAGAATGTATTATTGGGCGGTGAATATACGTTATGCGTGTTCTTGGTTATATTGGACCGATAAAAAGGAATGAGCATCTTGGGTTGATTTGGAATTGAAAATTGTGAAACAATTTCATTTAACTTCGTTATTAGGAGCTCCTTTACCTGTACAATTAGCCAAAATTTCTATTCTAAATATAAATCCCATGATTAATCAATCATTACGAATCTGGTACCAGTTTTGTAAGTTTCTTAATCTTAAAAAATTTAACCTTCTTAGTCTAATTTATCAAAACTATTTATTTAAACCTTCACTTAGTGATCCTACCTTTTCCCTTCGGAGGAATAAATGAATTTTTTCCTTTATGGACTTGTTTCAAGAAGGTCGATTGATGTCCTTTGAGAAATTAGTAACTAAATACTCTCTCTCATATTCACATTTTTTGCAATATCTTCAGGTCAGACATTTCTTACAAGAATATTTAAGTAATTTTCCATATATACAAGACTCTGACCTGTTAGACGTTATTTTTAAAATGAACTCTTCAGTGAAAGGTTTTATAGGGAAAATTTATAATTTACTATTACAACAGGATAATTATCCTTTACTTAAGATTAAGCAAGATTGGGGAAGAGAGCTTAATATGACCTTGATAACAGAGGATTGGTTGTGAATTTTGAAGCTGGTTAACTCTTCTTCAATTTGTGCCAGTCATTCTCTAATTCAATTTAAAATTGTACATCGTTATTATTTGACAAAGGAGAGATAAAATATTTCCTAATGTAAATAGTCAGTGTGATAGATGCAAAACTGAGATAGCTATATTGACACATATGCTTTGGTCGTGTTCTGTATTGAAACAATTTTGGAAATCTATTTTTTCTACAATTTCTAAAGCTTTGAAAATCAATTTACAACCTAATAAATTGGCAGTCTTGTTTGGTATAATTCCTCAACATATTCACGGTATTTCTATATCTGACCAATACATAATTACATTTGCCATATTATTGGCTAGAAGGGCTATTTTATTAAAATGGAAGGATGCCTCTGCTCCCACTTTGATACAATGGTTCTCTCAGGTGATGTTATGTCTTCGTTTGGAAAAAATTAGAAGTCGAACTTTTGATCCTAGATTTGACTTCGAGAAAAGGTGGGGTTGTTTGGCCCATTGTTATCATTTGATTTGAGTTAATAAAGATGGTCCTTTTCTGATGCTTGGGTATGTGGATTTGGTTGGCGGTTTGATGTCTTTTTTTTATGGAAACTTGTATGGCGCATAGCTCCGGGTTTGTGCTCCAAATGAGTGTTTTTTTTTTTCCTTTTTTTTTAGTTATTAGGGGTTTTTTTCTGTTTTAGTTAGTAGGGGTTCTTTTTTACTTTATTTCTTTTTTCCATAAAAAAAAAATCTTTAACACTTTGTTTTTTGATTATTATTGATATACTGTTTAGCTTGGTTGATAGTTTAACTCTTATTCTACATATGGATATGTTGTCTTGATTATTTTGATGTATTTTTCTCGGTTGTTGATTTTCAATAATAATTAATAAAAAGATTTAAAAAGGAAAAGGTACGCGGAGAGCTTCTCACCCTTCTCCTGACATGTGTTTTGAAACTCCCCCAGGAGCTCCCAGGAGCTCCCGGTCAAACTCAAA
Organism: Mobula hypostoma; assembly: GCF_963921235.1. Taxonomy (NCBI): domain Eukaryota; kingdom Metazoa; phylum Chordata; class Chondrichthyes; order Myliobatiformes; family Myliobatidae; genus Mobula; species Mobula hypostoma. The sequence continues at coordinate 66,509,937 of NC_086113.1, read as the reverse complement.
AGCACTTTCTAATGCATCCAGACACTCAGCAAACGAGGCCGAGCGCTGGTTAACTTTCACGCCTTGACCTACCTGAGCCGCCACAGCCAGCAAACTTTCAACCAATCTCTGTCTCTTTTCATCATCCGAGCACTGTCGCTCACCTAACAACTGCGAGGTATGCTCCACCCACATCTCATAATCCTCTTCCCCCTCGAGAGCGGGTGTTATTCCAGAGAAAATTCTTAGCTTCTGGTGGGGCCCGGCTGCCGTACTCGCCAGGCAGGCAATGGCAGATGCCAGCTCGGAACTCTCACCTTTCACTGGGGGACGGGAACTAATAAAACTTTCCAAATCCAGCCACTCTTTCCCCTCATCCCTCAGTAACGACAGAACATGTCCTCTAAAATCTCCACCCCTAACTGCTGGCAACTCAACTCGCAGAGCTCCAGTTCCACCCTCCCCCCCCCGCTGACAGTTTGAACGCACCAGGGTCCCGTCTCCCCTGGGTCACCAATCAGCTCTGGCAGTTCCACCGCCATGACGCCCATGCTAGTCTGCTCTAACACCAGGTCCGAGCTCGCAGTTTTATCAAACTTTCGCACTACGATTTCAACCTTGCTGACAGCTTTACCCAGACTCAACTGTCGAATTAACAATTCACCTGGGGTACCAATATCTACCCCACTCAACACGCACACGTTAATTACTGGTAGTCCTTCAGATACACACCAGTGCTCGACCCCAGCTGCATCCATAACAGCACTAATTTAAACAGGGTGATCACACAGCATCCAACGTAGCCACCAAAAATGTAGCAAACCAGGCTTGCCCTCTCATTCATCTCGGGGAATCAGCTTTCGGGCCCACCAAACAGGGCATTCAAGTTTGGGTGGATGCTGTGTAATGTACCCCAGTACAATCCCACAACACAAAATATCAGACACAACACAATATGTGGTGGCCATTACAGAAACGTGGATGGCTCAGGGACAAGAATAGTTACTTCATGTGCCAGGTTTTAGATGTTTCAGAAAGGACAGGGAGGGAGGCAAAAGAGGTGGGCGCATGGCACTGTTGATCAGAGATAGTGTCAGGTCTGCAGAAAAGGTGGACGTCATGGAGGGGTTGTCTACAGAGTCTCTGTGGGTGAAGGTTAGGAACAGGAAGGGGTCAATAACTTTATTGAGTGTTTTTTATAAGCCGCCCAATAGTAACAGGGATATCGAGGAGCAGATAGGGAAACAGATCCTGGAAAGGTGTAATAATAACAGAGTTGTCGTGATGGGCGATTTTAATTTCCCAAATATTGATTGGCATCTCCCTAGAGCAAGGAGTTTAGATGGGATGGAGTTTGTTAGGTGTGTTCAGGAAGGTTTTCTGATACAATAAATAAGCCTACAAGAGGAGAGGATGTATTTGATCTGGTATTAGGAAATGAACCTAGTCAGGTGTCAGATCTCTCAGTGGGAGAGCGTTTTGGAGATAGTGATCATAATTCTATCTCCTTTACAACAGCATTGGAGAGAGATAGGAACAGACAAGTCTGAAAAGCGTTTAATTGGAGTAAGGGGAAATCAGGCAGGAAATTGGAAGCTTAAATTGGAAACAGATGTTCTCAGGGAAAAGTACGGAAGAAATGTGGCAAATGTTCAGGGGATATTTGTGCGAAGTTCTGCATAGGTACATTCCAGTGAGACAGGGAAGTTATGGTAGGGTACAGGAACCGTGGTGTAAAAATGCTGTAATAAATCTAATCAGGAAGAAAAGCTTACAAAAGGTTCAGAGAGTTAGGTAATGTTAGAGATCTAGAAGATTATAAGGCACTTAAGAAGGAAATTAGGAGAGCAAGAAGGGGCCATGAGAAGGCCTTGGCAGACAGGATTGAGGAAAACCTGAGGGCATTCTACAAGTATGTGAAGAGCAAGAGGATAAGACATGAAAGAATAGGACCAATCAAGTGTGACAGTGGGAAAGTGTGTATGGAACCGGAGGAAATAGCTGAGGTACTTAATGAATACTTTACTTCAGTATTCACTGTGGAAAAGAATCTTGGTGATTGTAGTGATGACTTGCAGCAGACTGAAAAGCTTGAGCATGTAGATATTAAGAAAGAGGATGTGCTGGAGCTTTTGGAAAGCATCAAGTTGGATAAGTCACCGGGACCAGACGAGATGTACCCCATGCCACTGTGGGAGGTGAGGGAGGAGATTGCTGATCCTCTGGCGATGATCTTTGCATCATCAATGGAGATGGGAGAGGTTCCGGAGGATCAAAGGGTTGCGGATGTTGTTCCCTTATTCAAGAAAGGGAGTAGAGATAGCCCAGGAAATTATAGACCAGTGAATCTTGCTTCAGTGGTTGGTAAGTTGATGGAGAAGATTCTGAGAGGCAGGATTTATGAACATTTGGAGAGGCATAATATGATTACGAATAGTCAGCATGGCTTTGTCAAGGGCAGGTCGTGCCTTACGAGCCTGATTGAATATTTTGAGGATGTGACTAAACACATTGATGAAGATCGAGCCGTAGCTGTATTGTATATGGATTTCAGCAAGGCATTTGATAAAGTACCCCATGCCAGGCTTATTGAGAAACTAAGGAGGCATGGGATCCATGGGGACATTGCTTTGTGGATCCAGAACTGGCTTGCCCACAGAAGGCAAAGAGTGGTTGTAGTCAGGTCATATTCTGCATGGAGGTCGGTCACAAGTGGTGTGCCTCAGTGATCTGTTCTGTGGCCTTTACTCTTCATGATTTTTATAAATGACCTGGATGAGGAAGTGGTGGGATGGGTTAGTAAGTTTGCTGATGACACAAAGGTTGGAGGTGTTGTGGGCAGTGTGGAGGGCTGTCAGAGGTTACAGCAGGACATTGATAGGATGCACAACCGGGCTGAGAAGTGACAGATGAAGTTCAACCCAGATAAGTGTGTGGTGGTTCATTTTGGTAAGTCAAATATGATGGCAGAATATAGTATTAATGGTAAGACTCTTGGCAGTGTGGAGGATCAGAGGGATCTTGGGGTCCGGGTCCATAGGACGCTCAAAGCAGCTGCGCAGGTTGACTCTGTGGTTAAGAAGGCACACTGTGTATTGGCCTTCATCAACCGTGGAACTGAATTTAGAGCCGAAAGGTAATGTTGCAGCTATATAGGACCCTGGTCAGACCCCACTTGGAGATACTGTGCTCAGTTCTGGTCACCTCACTACAGGAAGGATGTGGAAGCAGTAGAAAGGGTGCAGAAGAGATTTACAAGGATGTTTCCTGGATTGGGGAGCATGCCTTATGAGAATAGGTTGAGTGAACTCGGCCTTTTCTCCTTGGAGCGATGGAGGATAAGAGGTGACCTGATAGAGGTGTATAAGATGATGAGAGGCATTGATCATGTGGATCGTCAGAGGCTTCTTCCCGGTGCTGAAATGGTTGCCACAAGAGGACACAGGTTTAAGGTGCTGGGGAGTAGGTACAGAGGAGATGTCAGGGGTAAGTTTTTTACTCAGAGAGTGGTGAGTGTGTAGAATGGGCTGCCGGCAACGGTGGTGGAGGCAGATATGATAGAGTCTTTTAAGAGTCTTTTAGATAAGTACATGGAGCTTAGAAAAATAGAGGACTATGGGTAAGCCTAGTAATTTCTAAGGTAAGGACATGTTCGGCACAACTTTGTGGGCCGAAGGGTCTGTATTGTGCTGTAAGTTTTCTATATTTCTATGTTTCTAATATGTGATTAAATGATTACACTTTACATCTCTTACCTTGCTATGTGGTTAATGGAAAACAAAATATAAAAGAAAAAGGCGCCACTTTAATTAAATAGTTCATGCACAAAAATCATTGGAGCTCACAGCTCAGGTATTCCTCCATAAACAACCTCCGCTGAAACGCCGCTGACCTCCGGACCCTCAAATTCCCGTATACACCGTCCGGTGATCACTGAGCGCTCTCCGCACTCGTCCTTCCTCTTCCCTCTCCTCGACCGAAAACCCGCGAAAACCCTGGCTCCCAGACATACAAGAAAGAATAACATGTCTCCCATTGGTTAGCTACCCATTATCTGTAGTTATAACCCAAATATTGCTGCTACAGAGAAACCATTACATCAGCAGTTAGCATTACTGAGAAGCCATTTCATTAGCCTTAGCAGTTAACAGTACTGAGAATCCCTACACAAGTACAGCATCCACACCAAGGTGCAGCTGAGACAGAGCTGTGTTCTGTTCACACTCTTGTATGGGTCAGAATGCTGGCACATGACAGAGAGAAACCTTGCCAAGCTGTTGTCATTCCACACCGTGAGCCTCTAGAAGATCCTCTATATTTTCTGGCCAAGAAAGATCTCCAACCATGCCCTACTCCTTCAGTGTCAGCAAGACAACAAGACAATCATCGTGAGGAGACCTTGGAGATAGATTGGGCATGTGATGAGAAGAGGGCCATCAAGGCAGTATTCCATTGGACCCCTGAAGGACAGAGAAAACACAGGAGACAAAAGGCAAATTAGCACTTTACCACAGAGGCAGAAATGAGACCCTGGGCCACACCTGGGGCACAACAGAGAAGATGGCCGAGGAAAGATGGAGAGGGAGGACTTTCATTGCTGCCCTGCGTGCCAGTGGCATAATGGACTTTAGGTTAGTAACTAAGATCTGAGGAAGATTAGTTCTCACTCCAAGGGGTGATTGGAATCTGGAATGCACTGTCTAAGAGGAGAAAGGAGGCAGAATCCCGAACAACATCTTTAAAGTATTCTAATCAGCACTTGAGTTTCCAAGGAACAGAAAACTACAGACCAAGTGCTGGTAAATGGAACGAGTCTGGATGTGTACTTAATAGTAGGCATGAATATGGTAGATCAATGAGTTGCTCCTGTCCTGTACAATACTATGACTTCCTGTATATAATTTTCTGTAATCATATAGGAAAATCCATGCGCAGAAAAAATATGATTCCTAAATAATGGAAAAGAATTTTGCTGTATATCCTGTTGTAAAATGGGAAAGCCCGCTTAATCTCGCATTTTAATATAAGCATACTTACAGAAGGACATGGTAGTGAAAACCGTTTTGCTGTGAGTACTTAGGGGCTGATTTCATCTGAATGCTGCAGCCAACACTTACACTAATTATGAATTATTTTGATACCATTAACGGATCACGTGCTAATATTTGTTTGCAATCCTAAAGCAGAAGGAAGAAACAGGGTGAATATCAACCCATTCAATATTCATATGGCTGTCAAGCAGCAATAATGGAAGTAAGTAAATTTATTTGAGATTTATTTCATATGCACATGGCACTGCTTTTTGCACAGATGGAATTGTGGTGAATCTTGAAGAAGTTAGTGTTATCTTTACTTTGTTCCTGAAGTTTCGGCACATCCAGCAGTCATTGGACAGAGGTGTTTTAAATATTATTGCAGAAGTGTTATAGATATTGCAGGATTTTTCAAGGACATAGCACTCACACCTTCCCTGGGCCATTTGCAGGAATTTGTGGGCAAACTTGGATTAGGCAAAATCTGGTTAACACTTAGGAACTTCTCAGTTAGGCGTTTCTGATGGGCAGACGGTAGCCACCCTGGAGGAGTACAAGTTACATCCTAAATGTGGAAGGTGAGCATTAATGGTTTTGAAAGCAACAGCTGGAATGGTGCAGAGACAGAGACCATGTGGAAAGTACAACCAACCCAGAAAGAGTGTGCAGAGTTTACTATCGGATGCAGAATTACACGTATGCACAGGTGCAATGAAAAACTTTCAGCAGCATCACAGGAAGACAGCAACATACATGCTGCATTAAAAGCATATAAAAGAATATATTAAACATAAATTATACACAATTTTACATGAAAAACATAATTATGCAAACACAATTAGGACAATAATCCATTTTAGTGAAAAGTGATCAAAATGGCCAGTGTTAAACTGCGCTGATTAGGGTTGTGCAGTATCAATCAATAGTAGTAACGTTAAGATCCCCCACACAAACACTGCTTGTACTCAAGTTCCACTGACCTTCATGGGGCCTGTTTAAAAACCCCGCCAAAGTGATCAAAGTTGGAAAAAGCACAACCTTTCAGATGTTGTAACGGGTTAAGAGGAAAATCTGCATATATTCTGGTGGAATCCTTCTGAAGCTGACAGAAATTGTGAAGTCACAAGCCACTGAGGACAGAGGTTAGACGTGTGGATGGAGAGAGCTCAGGGGATTCTATTCCTGCTTTGCTGAGGGCGAGGCTAAGAACTGAGTGCAGGAATTTTTATTTTATTTCAAAATATACTTTATTCAAAAATAAAATTATGTACAATAAACCATTCAATGACTGTCAATCCTTTACAGATGTTTCCATTACGGTCTATACATTTCCACAGCATTGTTGAGGGGTACACTCCCCACCCCGACCCCTCCCACTCCCGCGGGAGAAGAACCCTAAACCATTGTCCTTCCCCACCGGGCCCTTGCGGTGGCTGTACCAAGTTTCAGCACGTCCCTCAGCACGTACTCCTGTAGCCGAGAATTCCAGTTGGCAGCATTTTCCCACAGATCATCAGGTTTCGGGCTAACCAAAGAGCGTCTTTCACCGAGTTGATGATCTGCCAGCAGCACCGGATGTTGGTCTCCGTGTGCGTCCCCGGGAACAGTCCGTAGATCAGAGAGTCCTCTGTTACGCAGCTGCTGGGGATGAAGTGTGACACTAGCCCGTCCATCCTCCTCCACACTCTCTCCATGAACCCACAGTGTGCAAAGAGGTGGGTCACAGACTCCTCCTCACTGCAGTCCTCCCGTGGGCAGCAGGGTGTGGAGACGATGTTCTGGGCGTACAGGAGGGATCTGACTGGGAGGGCCCCTCTCACCGCCAGCCAGGCAAGATCTTTGTGGCTGTTGGAGAGGTCTGGCGATGAGGCATTTTGCCAGATGAACTGGACGGTCTACACAGGGAACCACCCTACTGTGTCCATCACGTCCTTCTCCTGCAGTGCCTGCAGGACGTTACGTGCCAACCACTGCCTGGTGGCCCTGTGGTCAAAGGCATTGACCTGGAAGAAGTTTTCTACGAAAGACAGGTATGCCGGCAATGACCAGCTGACTGGGACGTTGCGCGGCAGTGGGGCCAGACCCATCGTTCGTAGCCAGGGCGACAGGTAGAACCTGGGCACATAGTTGTACTTGGTGCCCACATATCTGGGTTCCACACACAATCTGATGCAGCCACTGAGTTGCAGGAAATGGGTGAGATGTGATCCAGGTTGGTGGAATGGCTCATGGTTCTGGCCCCTAGGCTCACTCCAAATACAAAAAGGAAAACACATCATGGTTTAGTGCGGCTGCCTCTTGGCTCCAGGGACAAACACTGTCTGAGTGGAGTTTTCACGTTCTCCTGCGATAGGGTGGGTTCCCCCAAGTACTCCAATTTCCTCCAACATCCCAAATGTATACTGCTATGTTAATTGGCCAGCGTAGTGGGTGGAGGCAATTTCAAAGAGGGGTTGATCAAATTCATGGCGGAGTTAATGGGCCTATGACAGGGAATAAATTAAAAGAAATTATCAAATGGTGGTAAATCAAGGCAACTGGACTTGCTGTGTTGTCCAGACGATGTTTGGTCACTCACCCGAGAGGCTTGTTCAGTTCTGATCCATGGTGGCTAGTTCTCTGGTTTATAAACTCCGTGAGTTGTTCAAAGGAATAGCAATCAAATGAGGGTTGTTAAGAGTCGTAGAGGTAATGAGAAGGTCATTAGTCTCATATACCGTCTGGGTAGTCTCCAGCCCCTTGGTATGAACATAGAATTCTCCAACTTCTGGTAATTTCCTCCCCCTCCCTTCCCCTATCTCTATTTCACTCTGCCCCCTCCCCCAGCTGCCTATCACCTCCCTCATGGTTCCACCTCCTTCTACTACCCATTGTGTTTTCCCCTATTCCTTCTTCACCTTTCCTGCCTATCCCCTCCCTGCTCCCCTCCCCCACCCCTTTATCTTTCCCCTTACTGGTTTTTCACCTGGAACCTACCAGCCTTCTCCTTCCCACCCTCCCCCAACCTTCTTTATAGGGCCTCTGCCTCCTCCCTCTACAGTCCTGATGAAGGGTTCGGCCCGAAACGTTGACTGATCGTTTCCATGGATGCTGCCCAACCTGCTGAGTTCCTCCAGCGTGTTGTCAGGGTCATTAGTCTTATCTTTGCATGAAGGGAGGTGTGAACTTTTGTGGAGATGCCGGGGTAGAGATGTTAGGACTACATTGTAAGTAGCTGATAGATTGTGTCAAACCCCACCCTCTCTGTTCAGGAATGGGTTTTCCAGTTTGACAAAGATGGATTCTTTAACCCCTCTTTCAAACTACCTGTCCTCCCTGTCCAAAATGTGCTCATTGTTCTCATCAAAGGAGCGTCTCTGGTCCTTTATGTGTAGGTATACAGCCGAATCTTGACCTGAGGTGTTAGCCCTCCTATGCTGGGCCATCCGCTTGTGAAGTAGTAGTTCTGTCTCGCCGATATACAGATGTGTGCAGATCACAGAGTTTATTAGCCAGAAAACAACGCACCATGGTTCAAAGCTGAAGAAGCCTCTAGGATGAGGGCAAAATGTCTTCTGGACAACACAGCAAGACAAGTTGCCTTGACTTACTACTGCTTGATATACCGTGACTTGGATGACATTACATAAACATTACAAGAAATTAAGTGATGAAATGGGACAAATGGGAATCATCTGGGACCAGCTACCGAACCAATGGGCTGAAAAATTCCTTCTATGTTAATACAAGGTTTAACAGTGCACAAGACTTCATGGCTCGGAAATTATTTTCTGAAATGTTAACAAAAACATTCTATCAATATGGTAAAGTGAACATTACATTATAAAATGCTACCACAGCTGACAAGTAAAGTTGTGGTCACAAGATAACCAATGCATTGTGAGTATCATTTTTGTCCATAAATAAACAAGATAAACTTAGCTGGTGATGTTCCAGTCAGTAAAGATTTTTGTAAAAGCTCCGTTAACTGACTGGAGATAAGATGGAGCTGAATTTGGCTGAGGAGATCCAAAGTCATATTTCTAAGTCTGCTGATGATACAAAGCTCGTGGGATTTTGAGTAGAATCATGGATTCATACAGTATGGAAAGAGGCCCCTCAGCCCAGAGAGTCTGTGCTGACCCATTTACACCTCCCCATAATCCCATCAACTGCCAGTCACTCGCACACAAGTGCAATTAACAGTGGCCAGTTAACCTGTCAACCCACGTGTCTTTGGAAAGTGGGGGAGGGGGAGCCTTTGCAAAGGGAAAAGACGCAAATTCTACATACCATCCCAGTCAACTGTGCCATCGTTTCCACTGCCTCTCACTTCCAGTGACTAAGTTTCGATCTTGACCTCAGCTGCTGTCTATGCAGAGTTTGCACATTCTCCCCATGATTGAGTGAGTTTCCCTGGTGCTACCGTTCCTCCTACATACCAAAAATGTGCTGATAAGTTAATTAACCACTGTAAATTGCTGCTCACTGTAGGAGTAAGTGCAAAAGAATCAAGGACAAACTGATAGACATCTTTGAAAAGATGCAGGGGTACGGAGAAATAAGCAGAGGAAGGGACTGATGGGAAAACCCTGAAGGGACTTTGTATGGACATAACATGCTGCACTGTAGCAGGAAAAGGAAGTATTAATGATGTTACTGCAGCCAATCCACAAGGTGTCAAAGGTCCTTTCTAGGACCACGTTTCAAAATCACACTAAAATGAATCTTCCAGTGTCTCTAAAGCCTGCACAGCAGCGACACTCTGTCTCTTTCTTTAGCATTGGCTTGGATCTTGTGTTGAGAGTTAAGGTTTGATCATGCATCTGACAGCAGCTTCTACTGCAAACTAGGTCAAAACTGAACGTGGGAATCCAGATATTTCTGTCAGTGATATTCTGAAGGTTACCCACAGCCTGAATTGCTACGCTTTTCACTGAGGCAATATAGAGGAAAAAATTGCTGAGAACTTCACATTTTTTTGCTGTTTCTAAACTTTAACTATTATATTGCCTCTTTTCTCACTTAAACAATTTCAACCATGTCCATTTCATCAACTAAGATATAACAACAGGCCAGCAACTGTTAATGCCAAGACCCTTAGCAGTGCTGACATACAGAGGGACCTCAGGGTCCGCATCCCCTCCAAAGCTCACTGAAAGTGACTGCACAGGTTGCTACAGTGGAATAGCATCCTTACCTTCATTAGCCAAGGCACTGAGTTCAAGAGTGAGGAAGTCACGTTGCAGCTTTATAAAAATCAGGTTAGGCTGCATTTGGAGTATTAAGTTCAAAGCATCTCATACAAAATGCTGGAGGAACTCAGCAGGTCAGGCAACATCTATGGAAATGAATAAATGGTCAACAATACAGGTAGAGGCCCTTCTTCAGGTCTGGAAAGGAAGGAGGAAGATGCCAAAATAAAAGGTGGGGGAGGGGAAGGAGAACCAGCTGGATGGTGAGAGGAGATGGCAGGTGGATGGGGAAAGGTTAAGGGTGAGAGGTGATGGCAGGTGGATGGGGAAAGGTTAAGGGTGAGAGGTGATGGCAGGTGGATGGGGAAAGGTTAAGGGTGAGAGGGAACGGCAGGTGGATGGGGAAAGGTTAAGGGTGAGAGGTGACGGCAGGTGGATGGGGAAAGGTTAAGGGTGAGAGGGGATGGCAGGTGGATGGGGAAAGGTTAAGGGTGAGAGGTGATGGCAGGTGGATGGGGAAAGGTTAAGGGTGAGAGGTGATGGCAGGTGGATGGGGAAAGGTTAAGGGTGAGAGGTGACGGCAGGTGGATGGGGAAAGGTTAAGGGTGAGAGGTGACGGCAGGTGGATGGGGAAAGGTTAAGGGTGAGAGGTGACGGCAGGTGGATGGGGAAAGGTTAAGGGTGAGAGGGGACGGCAGGTGGATGGGGAAAGGTTAAGGGTGAGAGGGGATGGCAGGTGGATGGGGAAAGGTTAAGGGTGAGAGGTGACGGCAGGTGGATGGGGAAAGGTTAAGGGTGAGAGGGGACGGCAGGTGGATGGGGAAAGGTTAAGGGTGAGAGGTGACGGCAGGTGGATGGGGAAAGGTTAAGGGTGAGAGGTGACGGCAGGTGGATGGGGAAAGGTTAAGGGTGAGAGGTGACGACAGGTGGATGGGGAAAGGTTAAGGGTGAGAGGTGACGGCAGGTGGATGGGGAAAGGTTAAGGGTGAGAGGTGACGGCAGGTGGATGGGGAAAGATTAAGGGTGAGAGGGGACGGCAGGTGGATGGGGAAAGGTTAAGGGTGAGAGGTGACGGCAGGTGGATGGGGAAAGGTTAAGGGTGAGAGGGGACGGCAGGTGGATGGGGAAAGGTTAAGGGTGAGAGGGGATGGCAGGTGGATGGGGAAAGGTTAAGGGTGAGAGGTGACGGCAGGTGGATGGGGAAAGGTTAAGGGTGAGAGGGGACGGCAAGTGGATGGGGAAAGGTTAAGGGTGAGAGGTGACGGCAGGTGGATGGGGAAAGGTTAAGGGTGAGAGGGGACGGCAGGTGGATGGGGAAAGGTTAAGGGTGAGAGGTGACGGCAGGTGGATGGGGAAAGGTTAAGGGTGAGAGGTGACGGCAGGTGGATGGGGAAAGGTTAAGGGTGAGAGGGGACGGCAGGTGGATGGGGAAAGGTTAAGGGTGAGAGGTGACGGCAGGTGGATGGGGAAAGGTTAAGGGTGAGAGGTGACGGCAGGTGGATGGGGAAAGGTTAAGGGTGAGAGGTGACGGCAGGTGGATGGGGAAAGGTTAAGGGTGAGAGGTGACGGCAGGTGGATGGGGAAAGGTTAAGGGTGAGAGGTGACGGCAGGTGGATGGGGAAAGGTTAAGGGTGAGAGGTGACGGCAGGTGGATGGGGAAAGGTTAAGGGTGAGAGGTGACGGCAGGTGGATGGGGAAAGGTTAAGGGTGAGAGGGGACGGCAGGTGGATGGGGAAAGGTTAAGGGTGAGAGGTGACGGCAGGTGGATGGGGAAAGATTAAGGGTGAGAGGTGATGGCAGGTGGATGGGGAAAGGTTAAGGGTGAGAGGGGATGGCAGGTGGATGGGGAAAGGTTAAGGGTGAGAGGTGATGGCAGGTGGATGGGGAAAGTTTAAGGGTGAGAGGGGACGGCAGGTGGATGGGGAAAGGTTAAGGGTGAGAGGTGACGGCAGGTGGATGGGGAAAGGTTAAGGGTGAGAGGGGACGGCAGGTGGATGGGGAAAGGTTAAGGGTGAGAGGTGACGGCAGGTGGATGGGGAAAGGTTAAGGGTGAGAGGGGACGGCAGGTGGATGGGGAAAGGTTAAGGGTGAGAGGTGACGGCAGGTGGATGGGGAAAGGTTAAGGGTGAGAGGGGACGGCAGGTGGATGGGGAAAGGTTAAGGGTGAGAGGTGACGGCAGGTGGATGGGGAAAGATTAAGGGGTGAGAGGTGATGGCTGGTGGATGGGGAAAGGTTAAGGGTGAGAGGGGACGGCAGGTGGATGGGGAAAGGTTAAGGGTGAGAGGTGACGGCAGGTGGATGGGGAAAGATTAAGGGTGAGAGGTGATGGCTGGTGGATGGGGAAAGGTTAAGGGTGAGAGGGGATGGCAGGTGGATGGGGAAAGGTTAAGGGTGAGAGGTGATGGCAGGTGGATGGGGAAAGTTTAAAGGTGAGAGGGGATGGCAGGTGGATGGGGAAAGGTTAAGGGTGAGAGGTGACGGCAGGTGGATGGGGAAAGGTTAAGGGTGAGAGATGAGGGCAGGTGGATGGGGAAAGGTTAAGGGTGAGAGGGGACGGCAGGTGGATGGGGAAAGGTTAAGGGTGAGAGGTGAGGGCAGGTGGATGGGGAAAGGTTAAGGGTGAGAGGGGACGGCAGGTGGATGGGGAAAGGTTAAGGGTGAGAGGTGACGGCAGGTGGATGGGGAAAGGTTAAGGGTGAGAGGTGACGGCAGGTGGATGGGGAAAGGTTAAGGGTGAGAGGTGACGGCAGGTGGATGGGGAAAGGTTAAGGGCTGGAGAAGTAATCTGATAGGAGAGGAGAGTGGATCATAGGAAAAAAAGAAGAAGGAGAGGCACTAAGGGGATATGATGGGCAAATGAGGAGAAAAGATAAGAGGCCAGTATGGGGAATAGAAGAAGAGAGAAGAGGGAGGGGAAAAATTTCAGAAAGAGAGTCAGAATCAAATTTAATATCATCAGAAAATGTCGTGAAACGTGTTGACCTTGTGGCAGCAGCATATTGCAAAACATAATAGAGAAAAAACGTGAATTACAGTCATATATATAAAAAATAATTAAGACCATAAGACATAGGAGCAGAATTAGGCCAATTGGCCCATCGAGTCTTCTCTGCCATTCAATCACGGCTGATCGTTTTCTTCCCTCCTCAACCCCACTCCCTGACCTTCTCCCCATAACCTTTGATGCCATGTCCAATCAAGAACCTATCAAGCTCTGCCTTAAATACACCCAATGACCTGGCCTCCACAGCTGCATGTGGCAACAAATTCCACAAATCTCCACCCTCTGGCTGAAGAAATTTCTCCACATCTCGGTTCTGAGAGTGTGCCCCTCTATCCTGAGGCTGTGCCCTCTTGTCCTAGACTCCCCCACCATGGGAAACATCCTTTCCACATCTACTCAGTCTAGGCCTTTCAACATTCGAAAGGTTTCAGTGAGATCTCCCCTCATCCTCTGAATTCCAGCCAGTTTCGCAAATGAAATAAATACTGCAAAAATAGAAATAAATAAAAGTAGTGAGGTAGTGTTGATGGGTTCAACATCCATTCAGAAATTAGGTGCAATTGGGAAGAAGCTGGTTCTGAATCACTGAGTGTGTGCCTTCAGGCTTCTGTACCTCCTTCCTGATGGTAACAGTGAGAAGAGGGGACCTGGTTAAGAGGGTCCTTTATCATGGTTGTTGCCTTTTTGAGATATCGCTCTCCACAGTGCATCTGTAGAAATGATCGATTGTTTCTGGAGACATAACAAATCTTCTCAAACTCCTCATGATATATAGCCATTGTCTACCTTCTTTGTAGATGCATCGATATGTTGGGTCCAGGTTATATCCTCAGAGATATCTCGCTCTTGTATGCTCTCTTGCTATTGTCTGAAATTCTGCCAACCATGGTTGTGTTGTTTCCAAACGTAAAGATGGTATTTGAGCTGTGCCTAGCCACATAGTCATGGATGTAAAGAGAGTAGAGCAGTGGGCTAAGCACACATCGTCAAGGTATTCCAGCGTTGATTGTCAATGATGTTGCTTCTGATCTGCACAGATTGTGATCTTCTGGTTAGGTAGACGAGGATCCAGTTGCAGATGGAGGTACAGAGGCCTGGGTTCTGGAGTTTTTCGATCAAAACGGTAGGAATGTTTGCGTTAAATGCTAAGCTGAAGTCAATAAACAGCATCCTGGCATATGAATTTGTATAGTCCAGGTGATCTAAGGCCAAGTGGAGAGACAATGAGATCGCATCTGCCGTAGACCTATTGTGGCTATAGGCAAATTGCAGGTCCTTATTGAGACAGAAGTTAATTCTAGTCATAAACAACCTTTCAAAGCACTTTATCACAGTAAATGTAAGTGCTTCTGGACAATAGTCATGAAGGCAGCTCTCCTTGTAACGCATTTGTGTAATGGAGTGTAATAGAATACTCACCACTCACCTGGATGAGTGCGAGCTGCACTCTAGAAGCTTGACACCATCCAGTATAAGGCAGCCACTTGATTGTTACCCCTTCCACTAACATCCAGTCCCTCCACCATCGACGAACAGTTGCATCAGGGTGTACTATCTACAAGATGCACTGCAACAACACACCAAAGTTCCTAAGGCAGCATCTTCCAGACCACAGCCACTGCCATCTAGAAGGACAAGAACAGCAGATACCTGGGAACACCACCACTTGGAAATTCCCCTCCAAGTCACTCACATCCTGACTTGGAAACATTTCAGCATTCCTTCATTGTCTCTGGGTCAAAATCATGGCATTCCCTCGCTAACAGCACTGTGGGTGTACCCACACCTCAGGGACTGCAGCGTTTCATGAAGGCAGCTCGTCACCACCTTCTCAAGGGCAACTAGGGATGGGCAATAAACGCTGGCTTAGCCGGTGATGCCCACATCCTGCAAATGAATAAATAAAAGAAGTTTAAAACATTTACTGGACAACGGGGTGACCCGTTGGGGCACCTTTTGAGAGAAAGGTAGTGCAGTCTGATGTGATGTGCTTTGGAAATTAAAGAAGAAGAACTCAGTGTATTAAAGAAGAAAGATGCGTAGCAAGACAAGTATTGCTCCTCCTCGTATAACGAAGGACAGTTTTTATGACCACATCTCTCGCAATAATTACTCTGTGCCGCATATTCTCGAGTTGATCTTTCCTTTTCTCCTCTGTCTCTTCCTCTCTCCTCCTTCTCTGCTTGTTTTTGTCATTCTGGAGATGCTCAACCCTTTCATCCTTTGTCTCTTCATCTTTACTTTATTGTCACCAAACAATTAATACTAGAGCATACAGTCATCACAGCAATATTTGATTCTGCACTTTGCGTTCTCTGGAGAACAAGTCGATAGTAAATATTAAAAATTTATATTATAAATCATAAATAGAAAATAGAAAATGGAAAGTAAGGTAGTGCAAAAAAACCGAGAGGCAGGCCCGGATATTTGGAGGGTACGGCCCAGATCCGGGTCAGGATCCGTTCAGCAGTCTTATCACAGTTGGAAAGAAGCTGCTCCCAAATCTGGCTGTACAAGTCTTCAAGCTCCTGAGCCTTCTCCCGGAGGCTGGGTGAGTCATGTCCTTAATTATCCTGGCAGCACTGCTCCGACAGCGTGCGGTGTAAAGTGAGTCCAAGGACGGAAGATTGGTTTGTGTGATGTACTGGGCTGTGTTCACGGTCTTCTGCAGCTTCTTTCGGTCTTGGACAGGAAAACTTCCATACCAGATTGTGGTGCACCCTAGAAGAATGCTTTCTACGGTGCATCTATAAAAATTAGTGAGGATTTTAGGGGACAGGCCAAATTTCTTTAGTTTTCTCAGGAAGTAAAGGCGCTAGTGGGCCTTCTTGGCAGTGGACTCTGCTTGGTTGGACCAAGTCAGGTCATTTGTGATATTGACCCCGAGGAACTTAAAGCTTTTGACCTGTTCCACTTGCGCACCACCGATGTAAATGGGGTTGTGCAGTCCGCTACTCCTTCTGAAGTCAACAACCAATTCCTTCATCTTGTTGACTCCCTTATCCATTCATCCCCCCGATCCCACCCCACTGATCTCCCTCCTGGCACTTATCCTTGTAAGCGGATCAGGTGCTACACATGCCCTTACACTTCCTCCCTCACCACCATTCAGGGCCCCAGACAGTCCTTCCAGGTGAGGCGACACTTCACCTGTGAGTCCGCTGGGGTGATATACTGCGTCCAGTGCTCCCGATGTAGCCTTCTATATATTGGCGAGACCCGACGCAGACTGGGAGATCATTTCACTGAACACCTACGCTCTGTCCGCCAGAGAAAGCAGGATCTCCCAGTGGCCACACATTTTAATTCCACGTCCCATTCCCATTCTGACATGTCTATCCACGGCCTCCTCTACTGTAAAGATGAAGCCACACTCAGGTTGGAGGAACAACACCTTATATTCCGTCTGGGTAGCCTCCAACCTGATGGAATGGACATTGACTTCTCTAACTTCTGCTAATGCCCCACCACCCCCTTGTACCCCATCCGTTATTTATTTATTTATATACACACATTCTTTCTCTCTCTCTCCTTTTTCTCCCTCTGTCCCTCTCACTATACCCTTTGCCCATCTCTGGGCTTCCCCCCTCCCCCTTTTCCTTCTCCCTGGGCCTCCTGTTCCATGATCCTCTCATATCCCTTTTGCCAATCACCTGTCCAGCTCTTGGCTCCATCCCTCCCCCTCCTGTCTTCTCCTATCATTTCGATCTCCCCCTCCCCCTCCCACTTTAAAATCTCTTACTAGCTCTTCCTTCAGTTAGTCCTGACGAAGGGTCTCGGCCCAAAACGTCGACTGTACCTCTTCCTAGAGATGCTGCCTGGCCTGCTGCGTTCACCAGCAACTTTTAGATATTTTAAACTTCCATGGCTTTTATTTTTAAATGATAACAATGTCATGTCACATTGTATGCAAATGTTACAAACGCTGTCCTAAGAATGTGTATTCTTACTGCCGCATTCCACAATATGTTTAAAAATCTTACTTTAAAAAAAAGAGCAATTTAATTTTTTTGTTTTCTTTCAGTGAGGTTTCTGTAGTCTTTGGCTGTACAGGCAGCCCTTTGGCGTCACTGTCACCATCAGCTGTTGTGAGGTATCCTTGGATTCCCTTAATATTCTGGGAAATCTGATAGCAGTGCACATTAAGAGAGAGAAGCTGGGCCATGCACTTGATTAGGGGACATGTTTCTTCAGTTTACATAATCTGTTTTTAACAGGGGAGATATTCAGTCCCCCTCTCCCATAGACACAGTTCTGAAACATCAAGTTTGGCCTGGTGTTCGATGCTGCATTTGAGATGACTAATTCAGAAATGAATCTTGTATCAATTACCAAGCACATCCATCTTTAACAGGAGCTGAGAAGTTGAGCTCAGAAATAATTCTCTCCTCAATCGATGAGGCCCATGGCCATGAATGCCTAAAGTCACTGATTTATTAGCCACCAACCAATGAAATTTGTGAATTGCTAAGAATAACTAGTTCCACTTCCATTATGTCCCCTGATTCTGGACCACCTCAATTCACCTGCAGGTGGAACTCCCAATTGTTACCTTTAATACATTCCAACTGATGTTGCTTGCATTCTCTGGGAATGTGAAACCATTCTAAATTCTGTGTCTGTTTCCTCATTCACCTCAGCACCTGTTCACCTCTCATCCCTATGATTTACCCTGGCTTCTAGTAAAGTAACACTCTCCTCTCCAAACCTCTTTACCTCCCTTTACTCCAGTATGATGTTCTGTAAAATCTACAGGTCCTGCCCCAAGTTCTGAACAATTGCTTTAGGTACAGCCTGTATGTACAACTGAGAGCCTGGGAGACCAGCAGATGGTTTTATCAATTGCTATGAGACTGTAGGCATCTTCTACCATGCAGGAATTCAGTTCATGGCAATAGCTGCATAGTTGAGTTGTATCCTAGTGTACAAGTTGTCCTTGATCAACCGATGTTTTTATTTGAATATATTTCTCAATCTCCCCACTCTGACTTGCGATTTGTTCAGATTGCAAGCAGTTCTCAGGAACAGAAACTTGTAACCTGGAGAGGACCTGTGTCTCTTTGATGCCACATTTAGTCATCTGCTTCGACTCCACCTTAAAACCGATTGATATCAGATTTTTTCCCTGTGAAGCTTCTCTCAATTACTCTGTTGAAGGTGCTACATAAATGCAATTTCCTATCAGTATTAGTTCTTTGAAAGTTTCATTAGCTGAACACATCTCTCAGTACAATGAGATCTGCTAGCAATAGCTGATCATTTACACAGCCCCAACACTTCCAGAGATATGGCATCCTCTGTGAACACGCTAATCCTTACAACTCAAAGTTCAAAGCAAAAAGTACATTTATTATCAAAGTATGTATACCACATACAACCCTGAGATGACATTAGTATCATCCTTTATAGGATGAATAGTTTGGATTTCCATGATCCCCATTCATCTCCTACCCTGCGATTTTAACTTCCCTTGCAACTTCATCTTTCCTTTACTCAAATGCCTCTGTTACTCCAGGATAATAAACCGCACCCAACAATCTACCCATCCTAATGGACAAGACTGAAGACTGAGCTTTGCTCAGCTGATCACTGACATGGACACAAGAGACATGAGTTTCCCCAGGGTAACAAATAGTATCCAGTCAGAGACTAGCAGTGTGTCTGATGTTGAGGGAACAGATGTGAGTGCAATTGCCATTACAAGTGAGAAGGCATTCAAAAAGCTGAAAGACTTAAGGGTATCTAAGCCACCCAGACCAGATGAACTGCACCCTAGGGTTCTGAAAGATTTAGCAACAGAGATAGTGGAGTCATTAGTAATGATCTTTCAAAAATTATTGGACTCTGGCACAGTGCCAGAGGACTGGAAAATTGCAAGTGTCACTCCACTCCTTAAGAAAGGAAGAAACCAGCAGGAAGGAAATTATAGACCAGTTAGCCTGACCTCAGTGGTTGGGAAGATGTTGGAGTCAGTTGTTATGTACGAGGTTATGGAGTACGTGGTGACACAGGACAAGATAGGACAAGGCCAGCATGGTTTCCTTTATGGAAAATCTTGCCTGAGGAACCTGTTGGATTTCTTTGAGGAGATTACAAGTAGGATAGATAAATGATATGCAATGGATGTTTTGTATTTGGATTTTCAGAAGGCCTTTGACAAGGTACCACACATGAAGCTGCTTACCAAGTTAAGAGCCCATGCTTTTATAGGAAAGTTACTGGCATGGTTAGAGCATTGTCTGATTGGTAGGAGACAGTAAGTGGGAGTAAAAACATCCTTTTCTGGTTGGCTGCTAGTGACTAGTGGTATTCCACAGGGGTCACTGTTGGGACCACTATTTTATGCTGTATATAAATGGTTTAGATGATGGAATAGATGGCTTTATTGCCAAGTTTGCTGATGATACAAAGATTGGTGGAGGGCAGGTAATGTTAAGGAAACAGGTAAGCTGCAGAAAGATTTAGAGATTAGGAGAGTGGGCAAGAGAGTGGCAAGTGAAATACAATGTTGGAAAAGGCATGGTCATGCACTTTGGTAGTAGAAATAAATGTGCAGACTATTTTCTAATTGGGGAGAAAATCCAAAAATCTGAGATGCAAAGGGACTTGGGAGTCCTTGTGCAGAACACAACTTAGCTTACAGGTAGAGTTGGTAGTGAGGAAGGCAAATATAATATTAGTATTCATTTCAAGAGGTCTTGAATACAAGAGAAAGGATGTGATCCTGAGGCTTTGTAAGGCACTGATGAGACCTCACACTGAGTATTGTAAACAGTTTTGGACTTTTCATCTAATAAAAGATGTGCTGGCATTGGAGAGTGTTCAGTGCAGGTTCACAAGGATGATTCCAGGAATGAAACAGTTATCATAGGAGGAACATTTATAGCTCTAGGTCTGTACCCACTGGAATTTAGAGTAGATGTAGAAAGGATGTTTCTCATGATGGGGGAGTCTAGGACAAGAGGGCACTGCCTCAGGATAGAGGGGTGTTCATTTAAAAAAGAAGTTGCAGAGAAATTTCTTTAGCTAGAGAGTGGTGAATTTGTGGAATTTATTACCACAGGCAGCTGTGGAGGCTGGGTCATGTGAATTTAAGGCAGAGATTGATAGGTTCTTGGTTGGCCATGACATCAAAGGTTACAGGGAGAAAGCCAGGGAGTGGGGCTGAAGAGGGGAAAAAAGGATCAGCCATGATTCAGTGGCAGAGCAGACTCAATGGGCTAAATGACCTAATTCTGGTCCTATGTCTTATGGTCTCATGGACTCCATGGCACTACATTTAAAAGTAGTAGGGAGGTTTTGCTCGGTACCTAGGATTAATATTCATCATCCATTCAACAATACTAGCAGAAGTTAGCACATTATTGTTCAAGACTCTTGCTGAGCACATCTGCTGTTGTATTTTCTACGTTTCAAGACCATCTTAAATATATAATTCAACTATTGTTCACTGACAGCAATCATGAAATATGAGGGAATATCGTAGCGTTCCACCATTCTCCACCTACCCATTGAATAACCAAGATAGGGATGAGGACCAAATCTCTGCTCCAAGTGTTCTAGCAAGTCACCCATTGCACAGTGCAACTTCATGTTGCCACAGTTTGTTTTTCCCAGGGTACTCAGCTGGGTGATGACACTTCCTGGGTGACGATCCACGATCTGGAAATAGCTGTTCAATTCCAAATGCAATGAATCCAGGTGCTACAATCTAGAATTCATCGACGCACTGTAAAACATTCTCTCTGGATGCATAATGGCTTTGTATGGCAACTGCTCTGCACATGAACACAAGAAACTGCAGAAAAATACCACACATTTCTGCACATCACTGGAACCAGCCTCTCTTCTATAGACTCTGTCCATACTTCTCACTACCTTGGCAAAGCAACCAGCAAAACCAAAGACCCCACCCCAGACACTCTGTCTTTCCCTTCTCCAACCAGGCGGAAGATACAAATGCCTGAAAGTGCATAGCAGCAGGGTCAGGAGTAGCTTTTATCTCACTGTCATCAGACTGTCTCTTGTGTGATGAGATAGACACTTGCCTCACTACCTACCTTGTAATGATCCTGCTCTTTATTGCTTGCCTACACTGCATTTTTTTCAGTAGCTGTTACTCTTTATTCTACATGGTTATTGTTTTACCTTGCTCTACCTCAATGCACTGTGTAATGAATTGATCTGTATGAACTGTATGTAGGACAAGTTTTTCACTGTATGTGGGAATAATAAACAGTACTGATATGTCAATTAATATGTTTTGTTTTCACAATCGCATGAATCACATAATGATCCAAGTCTTGAAAGTGATATTGCACATGGAATACCTCACTGGCTGTTGACACATGAGGGAAGTCTTCTCAGAGTGTTACAAACAAATCTTACACAAAGTTCACCTGCTGTAGCCCCAGCACTTTTTCTGAAGGTATTCCAATGTATGTATAAAGAAATATGTTTCCAACAGCTGCCATCCAGTCTTTAAATTACAGGAGACATTACATCTTTGAAATCGGAAATTCATATGTTATCATCATTCATTATTGGTTTCCCACTGGTTCCACAATGAGATGCATCTTCTCACTCATTTA
Organism: Mobula hypostoma; assembly: GCF_963921235.1. NCBI lineage: Eukaryota > Metazoa > Chordata > Chondrichthyes > Myliobatiformes > Myliobatidae > Mobula > Mobula hypostoma. Next base: position 66,488,155 of record NC_086113.1, on the reverse strand, counting down.
TTCTTTTCTACTTACAGCCTTATAACATATAACTACTGTACTTGACCTATGATTTGTAGCTATGTAACTATAGCATTAGTCATCAAGAGATCTAAAATAGCAGCTATGAATCAGTGCGGTTCTTTGACTGGTGATGGATCAACATTTAGGAGGAGATTGAAAATCCGGCAGAGTAGAGCCACAACAACAACCTCTTACTCAATGTCCGCTGATTATTGACTGCAGGAGAAAGAAACCAGGGGTCCATAAGCCAGTCCTTATCAGAGGATCAGAACAACTTTAAATTCCTCAGTGTTATTATTTTAGAGGACTTGTTTTGGGCCTTCATAACTTACTTCATTACTGCAATTACAAAGAAAGCACAGAGCACCTCTACTTCCTTAGGGGTTTGCGAAGATTCTGCATGGCATCTAAAACTTTGACTAACTTCTATATATGTGTAGTGGAGAATATATTGACTCTGCATCACAGCCTGGTATGGAAACACCAATGGCCTTGAATGGAAAATCTTACTGAAAGTAGTGGATATGGCCCAGTCCATCACGGTAACACCCTCCCCAACATTGAACATGTCTACGTGGAACGTTGTCACAGGAAAACAGTGTCCATCATCAGGGACAACCCCCCCCCCCCCCCGACCCAGGACATGCTCTTTTTTCACTGCTCCTGCCATCAGGAAAAAGGTACAAGAGCCTCAGGACTTTCACCATCAGTTTCAGGAAGAGTTACTACCCCTCAACCATCAGGCTCTTGATCCAAAGGGGATAACTACTCAACTTCACTTGCCCCATCATTGAAATGTTCCCACAACCTATGGACTCAGTTTCAAAGACTGTTCATCTCATGTTCTTAATATTTATTGCTTATTTATTTATTATTGTTGTTTCTTTCTTTGTTGTATTTGCTGTTTGTTTTCTTCAGCACTCTGGTTAAACAAGTAGGTGTGGTCTTTCAGTGATTCTGTTATGATTATTAATTCGATTACGGACTTACTGAGTATACCCAAAGGGTTGTATATGGTGACATATATCTACTTTGATAATAAATTAACTTTGACCTTCAAACTTTCCTACCTCAATTAGAGACAGATCTACTGAGGTATATAAATGCTGGAAAGTTGCAAGGTTGATGAGTCCCAGACACAATTAACCATGAAGAACTACAATGTTGTGCTCGTAACAGAGCTGAATTAAATAGGCTTTAAATATTCCTGAAGACAAAATGTACAAAGGGAGAAGAAGAAGAGGGGAAATGGAAACATTAATTATGGAAGATATTGCAGTGCTGAAAAGGGAGGATGTCTTGAAAAAAAAATCAATGCTACAGATGAAAATAAAAGCAAAAAGTGCTGTTTATGTTAGATTTCCAGTTACTATTGTTTTAATGATATTCAACGGCGGATCTAGCTGTTTAGAATTAGAATGCAGAGATGAGATTACACCACTCTAAAGGCAGTCAGCTACTGTGACTGATAATGAGGAATATTGTGCAGGAAAGTGTAGAGATGAAAAGCATAGAGTAATGATAATGGGGGCTTCAATTATCCAAGTACGGACTACTAATGAGAAAAAGAGGGGCAACTGTCTCTGTCTAGGGCATCATTCTGGCCTAATGACAGGCAGAGTATCTCTGACCCACGGAGTGTGCATCCTGTTCCCCAGACAATCTGAGGTGCCAGAGGAACTCAAGGTCCGGGTCTCAAGGGAGTGAGGGCTGAATAAAAATGGCTAAGTACCAGGGGTGGGTAGGTAGTTCAGCACACCTAAGGCCATCCTAATCACAGGTAATGTAGGAATTCCCTTAGTGAGAGCACCCAGAGACAAACTCCGGGTGCCAAGGGTGATTCACCGATAGAAGGATGGAGGGGAAAACTTCAGAGAACAATAGTCAATGAGTCTCCACTGGTTAGCAGAGCAGGCACAGAAGTAATCCCAGATTGGTACTGTATATTGTGTCTCCGTAATGCCGGGCGTATTATGGCGAAACAGAATAAATAACTGTCGGTATTACAGGTCTCGGCCCTGCTTCAGGACTCTTGTTCATTTCCCGTCATGGATGCTGCCTGACCAGCTGAGTTCCTTTGTGTGTGGCTCCAGGTTTCCAGCATCTGCAGTTTCTTGTGTCTCCCATCACTCAGTGGCCAGCTTTTTGCAGCTGCAGCCCATCCGCTTCAGGGTTCGATGTACTGTGCATTGTGAAATATTCTAACAACACCATTGTCATGTGTGGTTATTTGCGTTGCTGTCGCTAACAGTAACAGTAACAGTACTGTTCCTTCCTGTTAGCTTGAATCAGTCTAGGCATTCTCCTCAGACCTCTCTCATTAACAAGACATTTTCGCCCACTAGATTATTTTTGCTTTTTGCACCATTCTCTGTAAACTCTAGAGACTGTTGTGCATGACAATCCCAGGAGATCAGCAGCTTCTGAGATACTCAAACCACTCTGTCTGGCATCAACAATCATTCCTTAGTCAAAGTCACTAAAATTACATTTCAAGATTCAAGATTGCTTAATGTCATTGTTTAATGTCATTTCCAGTACACAACTATAAAGGAGAAAAAATAATTGCTACTCTGGATCCAATGCAGCACAAAAGGTCACAATAAGATAAAGAATACAATAATATGAAAAAAACAAAATAAAGATAAATACATAAGATTGTTCATTCTTCGCCATTCTGATGTTTGGTCTGAACAACTGAACCTCTTCACCATGTCTACATACTTTTATACATTGAGTTGCAGCTACATGATTGTTTGATTAGATATTTGCATTAAAGTGCAAGTATATAGGTGTACCTAATAAAGAGGCCACTATGTTTCATAAAACAGTAAATGATACTAAATAATACTGGACAACAATTTTTTCCAAAAGTGTTGCTTCCTTAGAATTTTTTTTTGTTTATGATAGGTTACTTGAATCTGAACACAAATATAATTTTTCAGTCCTGATGAAGGGTCTCAGCTCAAAATGTTGACTGTACTCTTTTCCATAGATGCTGCCTGGCCTGCTGAGTTCCTCCAGCATTTTGAGTGTTTTGCTTGGATTCTCAGCATCTGCAGATTTTCTCTTGTTTGTAATTTCAGATTATTTGTATCATGTAGGGATTTTGAGAAACAAGAAATTGATTTTTATTTAATATTTTGCATTTAATTGCATAATATTGCTGATGCTTGGCAATAGTTCAACTAAGTTAAATAAGTTTTGTTGATGATTTTCATTTGTACTCAGTGTCTGAGGCTTCTCGCTTAAGTGTCCAACAATAATCAGCCAGCATTGACGGATTCCAGTTGCCCTGACACCATTTCTCCATGACCGCAACGTCCTGGTGAAACTTTTCACCTGGCACCTCACTGACAGCGCCAAGATTTGCGGGGAAGGTCTAAATGGGAATGCAGGAAATGAATCTTTAGTGACATGTTGCACTTCATGGTTTTGTATACTTGAAGCATGTTGTCAACCAGCTGTATGTGGTTTGGTGCCCTATAGTTGCCAAGAAAATTTGCAACAAAATCCTTGAATGCCTTCCATGTGATTTTCTCTGCTCCCACTAGAAGTTCTTCGAATCACCTGTCATTGACCTGCCTGATTTGTTCACCAACAAAAATACCTTCCTGAATCTTGACATCTGTTATTCTGACTTGAATTATGGATTGAAATAACAAATATAGGTAATTTCATAAAAATGGTCTGTGATGGGGAAATTACATGGTGGTTTTCATGATCACTGACTCAAGGTCCATAAGATGCACCCAAAGGTATTGAGGAAGTAAAGTCTTTGTTGTCCAGTGTAATGGTCAGTCTAGCTTGATCAACAATGCCATGGGGGATGAATGAGAGATTTAAATTGAAAGAGTAATGAACTGAAAAATGTCTAAACTCCTTGTTGTATGTGATATCTCATTTTTCCATTCCCAATGTAATTTCTCTTCCGTCTCCCATTGATACCTTTGTGTGAGTTTACATCTGCTGTTTTGCAGGCCAGTCCTGCGGAATAAGTTAGTTCACCCATTATAGTGAGTTCATAAAAGGAAGAAATTGTAAGTGTATGACTCAGGGTGAAATCAGTGGACAAGGGAGTGTAGTATTCAATGCAAAGCTTATGAAGGGTCTCAGCCCAAATCATCAACCGGTTATTCCCTTCCATAGATGCTGTCAGACGCACTACATCCTTCAACATTGTGTGCAATCATTTGGAATCATGTGACACACAGAGGCATCCACTGAGTTAAAATTTTAAATAAGAAGCAAGGTAAGGTATGGATGGTCAATTTAATAGTCAAGCTGAATGAGAAAGCTTGGGTAATTCAATGCGGCGGAGCTGAGGGAAGGTGAGACAGGGAAATATCTGAGGTTTGATCGATTTAAACTGTTAGGAACTGTAACATTTTAGAAACAAACCAGCAGCAATAGAGTTCAAACTGGAGTCAGGTTTTGATGTTAAAACCACAATCTTTATTAATATCTACTTGTAATATAGCAACTTAACCAAGACAAACAAAAGTTAACTGTGTTATGTGTATGTGTGTATAAACATAACTCCCAACTATTGAGCTCGGGGGAACAAGGCTTAAAGTCTTGAGATGGTAAAGTATGAAAGTTCAGTTCATCCACAGAATAAATGGTAAGAGAGAGAGATTTGTAATCCAGGGTAAATATAGAGAGAAGGCAATTACGTCGAATTCCACAGGTTCCATGATGGTAATTAATAAATATCAGTTGTCGAAGATCCTCCGTCAAGCCGTTCCAAATCCACGTACGAATTACCACCAGAGTGATCTTTCACAGGGATCTGGTCTTCCAGGGGTTAACACATAACATACCCAGGCAAGGGTTAACTTCGAGTGGTCCCACAGGACATTCCTTAATCCACCCCTATGGAATATACAAAGTGACAGCCACACATTCGATGTGCACTGAATCGATAATCAACCCACCCTTGTGGGTATAGCAGAGTCTCATTAAGCAGGTGCTGCTACCCTTTTCCAAGTTTGCTCCTCTCCCTCTCTCTCTCTCTCTTCTGACTGCTGACTGTGACTGTCTGTCCTTGTTTTAAAGGTAAACAAGTGGCGAGTCAGTCAGTGAACATCATCATAGTGCTGCCTCAATGAAAGTGACAGTCCACAGTAAACGAAACCTATGGTTTCGTAACAAAACACTGGGCCAGATTGAAATGGTCGGGATGTTGGGGTTGGAAGCAAGAGACGGGCTGATTCATCTTGCAGCTCTGCAGGATTTGCTCGGCTCTGTGCTGGACTGAGGCCTTCTCAATCAGCTGCTGTGGTGCCTGTCATTGTGAACTTCCGATCTGCTTGCTTTATTGTTTGCACAATTTGTTTTTTTGCTCTCTGCACGCTGGGTGTTTGACAGTTTTTCAATGAGTTCTTTGTTTCATGGCTGTCTGTAAGGAGACAAATCTCAAGGTTGTATAATGTACACGTACTTTGATAATAAAAGTGTACTTTGAACTTGAGCAGAGTTCGCTTCTGTATTCATTTCACACTATTGTTAAGTTCATGATAAGAATAATTGTATGAAAACATTTATGTTGAACAAATAAATCTGCTTTTGCTTCTACTTTACTGACTCTTTCTGGGCACTATTCTTAATGCTTCTTATCTCACATCAGTTAGATAAAGTTCTGTATTTGCAATATCCTGTGATGCATAAACTGTGATAGTATCCCACCACAGATGCTGTCCCAAAGCGATGTCCTTTCTCACGACGCATTCAATGTTTCTAATAAATTCGAAATTCTCTTGTTCAGCTAGTCAAAGTCAAAGTCAACTGCACTTTATTGTCATATGATAAGCACATGAATGCACAATTGCAATGAAAAACCTACATACAACAGGCTCACATACACTGAGCGACATACAGCCAGCATTCACAAGATAAGCAAGAAATACATCATTGCATTTCAATACAGCAGCCAAAAACTAAGACCATTTTGTTCCTTTGCTTAGCTGCCATTTTCTGTTGGAAGGAATTAAGTCTGATTCTTCACAAACAATTGAAATTTAGCCTTGCATTTGCCGTCTGCGTTGCATAACAATCTAAGCCAGCTGAATCTGAACTCTTCTGACTAACTGAAGGTTGCTTGCTCAGACTGGCTGCTGTATTTCCCATTTCACCGATTAAAGCTTCCACTATTCGCCGATTGCAGTGGCAAGGGCGACTGAAACAGCAAGGCGAGTGCGGAAGTTTGGAGATTTTTTGGGTGCGTCAGCGCTCTGCAGTCTCCAACAGGATTCCAGGAGACAGAGGCAGCATGAGCCACCCTCGTAGTGAGAAAGTTGCAAGTCGCTGTTTGGCTCCATTTCACTGATTATAGCTTCCAATGCTCACCCAGCAGTGAGAGAGATTGAAACACCAAAGTGAGTGTGGAGCGTGAGTGCCGGCTGCTTGCCTTTTGGTCAGTGGCTCTGCACCGGAGAGGACAGGGCCTGCCGCCACACCTGCAGTGTTGCCCAAGTTTCATTCTGCATTCTGGACTTGGACGGAATACAGACTCTTTTTTCAGTCTTATAGCTTTTATATTCCGTGATCCTAGGATGTAACCCAATCTTCGTGGGGTTTCTTAGTGCAGGAGGAGGATTTGGGAGTCAATGTGCCTGTTTTGTTTTTGTTCAGTGTTTTTGTGCAGCAAGAGGAATTAGGGGGTTGATGTGCCTGATCCGTCGTGTTCGTTTTTTTGTGCAGGAGGAGGGATTTGGGGTTGATGATCGTGCTTCCTTTCTACCCGGAGAATTGAAGAATTTCAGAATTGTATACCTTGGTAATAAATGAATCTTTGAACCTTTGACTTCCTATATTTCAGCAGCAACTATACAGTATTTCAAGAAGTATTTAATTGCCTGATACGCCATTGTAATGCTCTTAGTTTCTGAAAGGTGACAGTCTTAAGAGTGCCACTGATGTTCACAAGTATTAATCCAGTTCATCAGAATCACAATCAGGTTAAATATCGCTGGTATATTATTACAAAAGAAATATACATGAAAAACAAATTAACTAAATAGTGCAAAAAGAGAGGGAAAGGTACTGAGGAAGTGTTCATGAGCTCATTGTCCATTCAGAAACCTAGTGGCAGAGGGGAAGAAACTGTTCCTGAAACACTGAATTTGTGTTTTCAGGCTCCTGTACCTCCTTCTTGAGGTAGCAATGAGGACATGTCCTGGTAATGGAGGTCCTTAATGATGGATATTCCCTTGGGGCATTACCTTTTAAAGGTGTCTTCAGTGCTGGGGAGGCTGATGCGCACGTTGGAGCTGACTGAGTTTACAACTTTCTACTGCTTTTCCCGATCCTGTGCAGTGGCCCCTCCATACCCAACAGTGATGCAACCAGTTAGAATTTTCTCCATGGTACATCTGTAGAAACTTGTGAGCATCCTAGGTGACATAACAAATCTTCTCAAACTCCTGACAAAATATAACCGCTGTTGTGGCTTCTTTGTAATTGCATCAATAGGTTGGGACTAGGATAGGTCATCAGACCTGTTAACACCCAGGAACTGGAAACTATTGGGGATCATCCCTTATGCTGATCCTTTTACGAGTAGTGAGAACCAAGAAGGTATGAAGCAGGAGTGCTTACAGCAGGGGTCCCCAACCTTTATCACACTGCGGACCGGTTTCATATTGCCAATATTCTTGCGGACCGGCCGACCAGGCGGGGGGCGGAGGGCGGGGGGGGGTAAGGGTTGTCAACGGACAAGAGTAGCAGTCAAGTACGCTGGGTTTCCCCGAGAAAGACTACAATGACCATGAAGCCTTGCGCGGTCACCAGTGCGCATGCGTAACTTGTGCATGCATGTACGATTTTTTTCTTATCGTTTTTGCCAACTCTGTTCGGGGAGGGATGTTAATCACGACCGGAATACAGATGATAATTAGCTAATACACTCAATCTTGTTTCTAAAAGGGTTTATCTAACGAATTTAATATTAAACACAGCGCATATTTTCCTCGCATGAATATAGTGATAAGTCAATTATCAGGGGAGGACAGGGGAGATTGAAGTAAGTGTTGAATGAGCTTCCAGTAGAAGTGGTAGAGGCAGGTTTGATATTATCATGTAAAGAAAAATTGGATAGGTATATGGACAGGAAAGGAATGGAGGGTTATAGGCTGAGTGCAGGTCGGTGGGACTAGGTGAGAGTAGCGTTCAGCACGGACTAGAAGGGCAGAGATGGCCTGTTTCCGTGCTGTAATTGTTATATGGTTATATAAGTCAATAGCATCATAGCATTTTAAGTAATGTTTGGATATTAAACACACAGCACATATTTTCCCCGTATGAACATATAAAATCATTGCAGACACAGCAGTATCGCTGAATCAGTGGGAGCCCTGGGCTTGTTTTCCTGCAACAACACGGTCCGATCGAGGGGTGATGGGAGACAGTGATACTCGAATGGGGTTCCTTATGTCCAGTCTATTCCGCAATTTAGTTTTCGTTGCATTCATTGCAGAGATATGTTGGAAATGGAAGCAACGTTTTCAGTGCTTTCGTGGCTATCTCAGGATATTTAGCCTTGACTTTGATCCAGAATGCCGTCAGAGATGTTATGTCAAACATACTTTTCAGCCCGCCGTCATTTGCAAGCTCGAGGTGTTGATCTCCTTCCCGCGCTGAAATGGATGACTCGTGGGTAATGACCTCGCATGCATAATGGCTCAACAGTGCACGTGACAGAGAATGAGGAAAGGTGCAGCTGACTCCTATCGCCAAATCATATTGTTTCCTTGCGGCCCGGTAGCGCATGCTCTGTGGCCCGGTACCGGTCCGCAGCCCGGTGGTTGGGGACCGCTGGCTTACAGGACTGCCTTGAATCGGTGGACTGGACAGTATTCGGTAAGACATCTTTGAGTCTGGATGAGTATGCCACAGTTGTCACGAATGTCATTAAAACCTTTGTGGATGAGTGTGTGCCTACGAAAACTTGCTGTACATTCCCAAACCAAAAACCGTAAATGAACCAGAAGGTCCGCAGTCTGCTGAGAGCCAGATCTGTGGCATTTAACCCAGGTCTGTATAAGAAAGCATGAGGTTGGAGGCGACATTGGATACACCCCAATTCCGGCAGGCCATTACCTTCTACAAACCAAAACCCAACATCATGAAAGGCAGTGATGCTTCACTACCAGATGACATGAATGCCTTTTAAGCTGGCTTTGAAAGGGAGAATCAAACTACGGCTCTGAGGATCTCTGAAACACCTGGTGACCCTTGTGATCTCTCACTTGTGTGCAGTTTTGGTCTCCTTATTTTAGAAAGGATATATTGACAATGGAGAGGGTTCAGAGACGGTGCACAACAATGATTCCAGGAATGAAAGGGTTACCGTATGAGGAACATCTGGCAGCTCTTGGGCTGTATTCCCTGGAGTTCAGGAGAATGAGGGGGGATCTCCTAATAACATTCTGAATGTTAAAAGGCCTGAACAGATTAGATATGGCAAAGTTATTTCCCATGGTAGAGGAGTCTAGGACAAGAGTGCACAATTTCTGGATTAAAGGACGTCCATTTAGAACAGAGATGTGAAGAAATTACTTTAGTCAGAGGGTGATAAATTTGTGAAATTTGGTGCCACAAGTGGCTGTGGAGGCCAAATCATTGGGTGTATTTAAGGCAGAGACGGATAGGTTCTTGATTAGCCAGGGCATCAAAGGGTATGGGGAGAAGGCAGGGGAGTGGGGATGACTGGACAAATTGGATCAGCCATAATTGAATGGCAGAGCAGATTCGATAGGCCAAATGGTCTACTTCTGCTCCTACATCTTGTGGTCTTATGATCACAGACAGACATATGGATGAAAGGGAAATGAAGGGCTATGTGAGAGGGAAAGGTTAGATTGAAGGGCAGTGCAGGATCGTAGGCCGAGGGGCCTGTACCATGCAATAGTGTTCCATGTTCTACACTCTGACAAACCTACCTTGCAGCTGATTATGACAAGGTGAATGGCTGTAATTTGGGTACCTCTTTCTGCTGGCTGCTAACTCTCCCCATCTCTACAGAAAACTTGCTATCCTTATCCAATACGTGGAAAGACAATATCTGGGCAAACAGGCAGCTCTGTGTGCTGTGCAGTGTACATGGTTGTTGATATGTCAATGTCACTGGCACAGGATTCATGAAAGCAAAAGCAGCCACTTTATCACATAGCTTCTTTAAAACATCACAACATCCTAAGACCCTCCTTTTTCTGCGATCTGGTATAACTGTCAGTGTGGATAATCTTGGGAACTTTGTATGATTAGACCACCTCTCCTTGTATGATTAGATCACATCCCCTTGTACGATTGGATCACATCCCCTTGTACGATTGGATCACATCCCCTTGTACGATTAGATCACATCCCCTTGTATGATTGGATCACATCCCCTTGTATGAGTAGATCACATCCCCTTGTATGATTAGATCACATCCCCTTGTATGATTAGATCACATCCCTTTGTATGATTAGACCACATCCCCTTGTATGATTAAAAGTTTCCCCCAATCAGAAACCATGGATGAACAGAGAAGTTTGCCTCCTGCTCAAAGCCAGAGATTCAGCCTTCAGGTCTGGAGACCGGGAGGCCTACAGCTCAGTCAGGGCCAACCTGAGGAGGGGAATTGCTCAGGCTAAACACACATACAAAATAGAGAATCGAGGAGCATTTCAACTCCTCGGACCCCTGGCGCATGTGGCGTGGCATACAGGTCATTACAGACTTCAAACCACCTAGTACTGTGCCCCCTTCCAGCTCTGCTTCCCTCCGTGATGAGCTCAATTACTTCTGCGCTCGCTTTGACCGAGAGAACAAAGTGGTCACCCTCAAAGCAGATCTCCTACCTGGTGAACTGCCTCTCTTACCCTGAGCTGGGTGAATGTATGGAAGGCAGCTGGTCCGGATGGAATACCGGGCTGTGTGCTCAGAGTGCGTACAGGGCAGTTGGCCAGAGTCTTCACGGACATTTTTAGTTTATCCCTGGCCCAGGCTGTTGTCCCCACAAGCTTCAAGATCACCACCATTGTGTCAGTGCCGAAGCATTCCACGCCACGGACCTGAATGACTTCTGCCCAGTTGCATTCACTCCCATCATTGCAAAGCGCTTTGAGAGACTGATTCTATCACATCTGAATTCCTGTCTGCCCACTACCCTGGACTCCCATCAATTTGCCTATCGCACCAACAGATCAACAGAGGACGCCATCTCCACGGCACTTCACTCTGCCCTGACCCACCTGGACAGCCCCAACTCTTACGTCAGAATGCTGTTCATTGACTTTAGTTCGGCATTCGATATTGTGATCCCCTCCAAGCTGATCGCCAAACTTCACCAGCTTGGTATCAGCTCATCTCTCTGCAATTGGACCTTGGACTTTCCGACTAACACATCCCAATCAGTTAAGTTAGACAAACCCTCCTCCTCCACTCTCACCCTGAACACCGGTGTGCCTCAAGGCTGTGTGCTGAGCCCTCTTCTGTACTCCCTTTTCACCTATGACTGCGGTCCTGTACGTGGTTCAAACTCCATAATCAAGTTTGCAGATGACACCATGGTGGTTGGCCTGATCAGAGGGAGTGACGAGACGGCCTACAGGGACGAGGTCCAGCACCTGGCCACGTGGTGTGTCGACAACAACCTGGCCCTTAACACCCAGAAGGTCAAGGAGATCATTGTGGACTTCAGGCATGCTAGGAGCCACACTCACATCCCCATCTACATCAACGGAGCTGTAGTGGAGTGTGTATCAAGCTTCAAATTCCTTGGTGTCCACATTTCCCAGGATCTCACCTGGTCCCTGAACTCCTCCATCCTGATCAAAAAGGCGCAACAGAGCCTCTATTTCCTGCAGAGCATCAAGAAAGCTCACCTCTGTCTCAGGATACTGGCGGACTTTTACCGCTGTACCATTGAGAGCATACTCACCAACTGCATCTCAGTGTTGTACAGCAATTGTCCCGTATCGGATCGCAAAGCACTCCAGTGTATAGTGAAAACTGCCCACCATTGAGAACATCTATCATAAACGCTGCCTGGGCAGGGTGAAAAGCATTATCAGGGATGCATCTCACCCTAACCATGGACTTTTTACTCTCCTCCCATCCCATAGGCGCTACAGGAGCCTCCGCTCCCACACCAGCAGGCACAGGAAGAGCTTCTTCCCTGAGGCTGTGACCCTGCTGAACCTCACATCACAGCGCTAAGCAGTATTGCACCCATATTGTACTGTCTCAGTACTTTTATACTTGTGTGCTGTAGCAGTTACTTTTTATTTGCAGTTATTTTGTAAATAACACTATTCTTTGCATTTCTGGTCAGATGCTAACTGCATTTCATTGGCTTTGTATCCGTACTCGGCACAATGACATTAAAGTTGAATCTAATCTAATTTAATCTAAAAATGATTGGGCCACATCTCCTCCTATGACTAGACCACTCATCCCCTTGCATGATTAGACCACTAATCCCCTGTATGGTTACTCTTTCTCCATTCACACGCTGTGATCATCTCATCTTGACTGTTTCTCTCAATATAACATGAAATGATGTCTAAAAATCCAAAACTCTTTGATTAAATGACATGTAGGATGGTTCTACAAGGCATTAAATGTTGCCTCTATTCTCACAGTACATGATTAATGTTCATGTACTGGTGGGAACGTAGAGTTTATTATAATTGCAAGATGTTTAGCTGATTTTGCCAACCATCTATTGTGTTCTGTTGTGCAGAATGTTGCTGGTGTCTGAGTGAGAGTTCCGGCTCTCACAGGATGAGTCGCCTCCACCAGGCGAGAGTCACTGACCTCAGGCAGCTCCAGGAGAGGCTGAAGATTCCCCTCAGGGTTCTGGCTAGAGGGCCGGGGTCTGAGGTCAGCCACGGCTCTCAACAGTATGATGACTACAAGGTGTGAGAGTGGAGGGAGAGGGAAGGCAATTTTCAATGGGAGTGGTCCTAAAGAGTGCAAGATGCAGTTGTCAGTAAGCAGCTTCCTACAGTGGGAGATGTGTGAAAGAGGGAACAAAGCTTCAGGTTGTTGGTGGGCAGACTGCAAGAGGCAGCAAGGAGAAGAGATTAACAGTGATGGAAATTGAACTGCGGAGGAAGTCAGCAGCATCAGCAGTATCCATGGAGGGAGAGGGGTGCTCAATCTCCCTGGGTCGTTAGCTAGGAGTGCAGAGGGAGGTCACCAGTATAAAAAGAAAAGAGAAATGGGTGAGGCATGAGCTGGATCCAGGTGAGGATGGGGATGATGGGCAGATGGAGCTGATTGGGGGGAGGTCAGAAATAGGTATGAGATGGTAAGGGAGGAGATTACAGTGGCACAAAACAGGCCGAACTGTGGCGTAAAATGGGCCGAACGGTGGCGTAAAACAGGCCGAACGGTGGCATAAAACAGGCCGATCGGTGGCATAAAACAGGCCGAACGGTGGCGTAAAACAGGCCGATCGGTGGCGTAAAACAGGCCAATCGGTGGCGTAAAACAGGCCGAACAGTGGGGTAAAACAGGCCGAACAGTAGCATAAAACAGGCCAAACGGGTTGAACAGTGGTGTAAAGCAGGCTGAACGGGTTGAACAGTGGTGTAAAGCAGGCTGAACGGGTTGAACAGTGGTGTAAAACAGGCCAAACGGATTGAACAGTGGTGTAAAGCAGGCTGAACGGTGGTATAAAACAGGCCGAACAGCGGCCTAAAACAGGCCAAAGCTGGAAGCTTCGCTGTTTGTAATTGCAAGAATGCAGGAGGTATGATCAAGCTAGAAGCCAATAATCAGTTGCTAAGATGGGCAAAGCAATGGCAGATAGAATTTAATCTGGATAAGTGTGAGGGGATGCACGTTGGAAGGACTAATAAGGGATAAATATACATAATAAATTGTCAGAAGGAACAGAGGGACCTTGGTGTTACAATCCAATGATCTCTGAAAGTGAAAGTACAGGTAGGTGAGGTGATAGAGAAGGGATATAGGATACTTACAAGCAGAACAAGTGCTATACCTGCCTCTAACCTCCTCCCTCTCTACCATTCTCATTCCGATATGTCAATCCATGGCCTCCTCTACTGTCACAATAAGGTCACACTCAGGTTGAAGGGACAACACATTATATTGCTCCTGGGTAGCCTCCAACCTGATAGCATGAACATGGATTTCTCAAACTTCTGGTAATGGCCTCCCGCGCCCCCCCCCCACTGCCCTTTGCCATTCCTCATCCCCTTTTCCCTCTCTCACTTCATCTCCTTGTTTACCATCATCTCCCTCTGGTGCTCCTCCCCCCTTTTTTATTTCTTCCATATAACCATATAACAATTACAGCACAGAAACAGGCCATCTCGGCCCTTCTAGTCTGTGCTGAACGCTTACTCTCAACTAGTCCCACCGACCTGCACTCAGCCCATAACCCTCCATTCCTATCCTGTCCATATATCTATCCAATTTAACTTTAAATGACAACATCGAACCTGCCTCAACCACTTCTGCTGGAAGCTCGTTCCACACAGCTACCACTCTCTGAGTAAACAAGTTCCCCCCCATGTTACCCATAAACTTTTGCCCTTTAACTCTCAACTCATGTCCTCTTGTTTGAATCTCCCCCACTCTCAATGGAAAAAGCCTATCCACATCAACTCTATCAATACCCCTTTTCCATGGCCTTCTGTCCTCTCCTATTATACTCCTCCTTCTCCAGCCCTGTATCTCTTTCACCAATCAACTTCCCAGATCTTTACTTCCCTCGCCCAGTTTCACCTAAAACCTTGTGTTTCTTCCTCCCCCACCCCCACAACTTTCTAACTCTGACACCTCATCTTTTTTCCTGCTGCTCTGCCAGAGGGTCTCAGCCTGAAATGTCGACTGCACTCTTTTCCATAGATGCTGCCAGGCCAGCTGGGTTCCTCCAGCATTTTGTGTGTTTTACTGTGTGGCTGACTTTTATTAAGGATATGGGTTCAGAATTTTTAGTTGTAGTTGTGGGTTTCCATGGTTACAGAGACTGCTTGTAGATGCTAGCATTAGCTCCCAGTTGTTTTATTTATCTTTAATCCTGAGAAAGCTTGTTAAAAAATTGGCCTGGTCTATACTAATCTCCCACGTACAGAATAAATTTCCCTGCGCCCATCTGTGTAAAATGGCAGTGGAACATACCCTGCTGTCTAAACCCTGTATGTTACATAAGAATTCTCCTTTACACCAGCGTCCAATCCGCCTGGAGCTCTGATCGAGAGCTTCTGAAGCTCATGTTATCCCCTGAGGCAGATTCATGGAGATGAAGAGGAGGATGGGAGCTGTTTCAAGTGATCTGAGGTCAAAATTCACCCCTCAATCAATGTTACTTGAGCAAATGATTTCACTGATGTCTGAGGGCAATTCTTTTCAAACAATACGTACTCTTTATCTGCTGTAAAATGTTTGGGACATTGTCTTTCTTTCTCTCTTCATATTTTCCCTATTTCTTTGTTCCTTCTCTTCTTCTTTCTTTATTCACTTCACTCTCTCTAATTTCCCTGGCCCACGTTTGCCTTCCATACTACATTACAAGCTCCACCAAGAAGTCCATTGTCATAGTGTTGGCATACTGAGGTAGTGATTAGGTTGGTTGGTCGGTTCAAGAACTGAATGGTTGAATGGAAGTAGCTCTTCTTGAAGCTGGTGATGTGGGACCTCAGGCCTCTGTATCTCCTGCCCAATGGTAACTCTGAGAAGTTGGCATGGTCCGGACAGTGGGACATTTCTGTCCCATTTGCCTGAATTTCTGCCTATCCTGAGTCCCAAAAATTGATGCCATCACGAAGAAGGCACACCAACAGCTATACTTCATCCAAAGTATGTCAGCAACGACTTTGTAGATGTACAGAGGGGAGGAATCTGCAGCAATGTCTGGTATGGAGGGTTCAATGCACAGGACTGCTAGAGACTACAGAGGATTCTAGACTCAGACAACTCCATCTTAGGCACGACACTCCACACCATCGAGGACACAGAAGGCTGCATCCGTCATTAAGGACATTCACCATCCAGGACATGTCCTCTTCTCATTCGGGAGAGGGTTCAGGAACCTGAAGAACTACACTCAATGTTTTAGGAATAGCTTCTTCCCCTCCACTGTCAGATTTTTGAATGGTCCATGAGCCCATTGACACTACCTCACTATTCTTTTGCACTACTTGTTTTTAACTTAGTAATTTTTATGACTTCAAAGGTTTCAAAGGTACATTTAATGTCAGAGAAATATATACAATATACATCCTGAAATTCTTTTTTCTTGCATTTCACTGCTACCACAAATTTCATGGCGTGTTTCATAATGACACATTGTCAGTGATAATGAAGCTGGTTCTCATTCCATATATTCACTGTCCTCTGTGTGAAAAACTTTTACTCAGATCTCCCTTTTAAACTTTCCCTTATTCATCTTCATTTTATGCCCTCTACTTTTAGACTCCCATACCTTGACATTAAGTTTGTGATCATTCATCGTGATTTTACAGCATACAGGACTGTAAGGTGTTCTTCAGCTTCCTAAATTCCAGCAGTCCAGCTTCTGCTTGTAATTCAACACCTCCATTTCTGATAACATCCTGTGAATCTTTTCTGTTACAACCTACTGGAGAAACTGAGCGGTCACGCATCATTTGCGGAAGAAATGAATTATTGGAGTTTCCTGATGTAAAATTTTGACCCAAAACTTCCACCTTTCCTTTCCTCCCTCAGATACTGCCTGAACCATTGAGTTCCTCCAGCACCTTGGTTATTGCTGTAGACGCCAGCATTTGCAGTCCCTTCTAAATCTTTTCTGCACCCTCACTTATAGCAACAAAGTTCTGGACAGGCCATTCAGCCCATGATACTGTGCCTGACTTGATGCCAACTTATACTGAATGTCCTCTTCCTATGCATCATCCATATCCCTCCATTCTCTCCTATTCATGGGTCTAGCTAATAGCTTGTTAAACACCAAAAACTGACTACCGCAGCAACCCATTCCAGGTACCTACTACTCTCTCTGTAAAAAATCTTGTCCCTCATGCCACCTTTAAATTTTGCCATCTAACTGAACCCTGGGTAAAAAGACTCTGACTGTCTACCATTTCTATGCCTCTGATAATTTTTAAAACCTTTATGTGGTCTCTGGTCTCTAATTGACTCTCTAGAGAGAACAGCTCAAGTTTGTCTAACCTTTCCTTACAGATCAAACCCTCTAATGCAGGCAACATCCTGGTAAAACCCTTCTGCACTGTTTCCATTGTCTCCACATCCTTCCTATAATAGAAGCAACCAGAACTGTACACAATACTCCAGATGTAATCTGATGAAAGTTTCATATGGCCACAGCATGATTACCTTACTCTTATACTCAGCAGCCTACAATGAAGCATGGCTAAGTGGTTAAGGCGTCGGTCTAGTGATCTGAAGGTCACTAGCTCGAGCCTCAGCTGAGGCAGTGTGTTGTGTTCTTGAGCAAGGCACTTAACCACACATTGCTCTGTGACGACACCGGTGCCAAGCTGTATCGGCCCTAGTGCCCTTCCCTTGGACAACATCGGTGGCGTGGAAAGGGGAGACTTGCAGCATAGGCAACTGCTGGTCTTCCATACAACCTTGCCCAGGCTTACGCCCTGGAAACCTTCCAAGGCGCAGATCCATGGTCTCTCAAGACTAACGGATGCCTGTATACAATGAAGGCAAGCAGGCTATATCCCTCCTTGCCACCTTGTCCATCTGCATAGGTACTTTCAGTAAACCATACAGCCGGACCCCAACATCCTCTCAACTTCAGTGTGCTTAAGGGGTCTACCATTAACTGTCTATATTCTCCTTTTAGTTGACCTCCCAAAGTGCAACATCTCACATTGACCAGAACCGCACATAATGCTTTTTTTTGTGCCAATTGAGAAAAGGAAACCACGTTTGCAGTATTGTGTAAATACGAAAGAAATAAGCATTACCTTCAGCTGACCCTTTTGAAAACACCCTGATATCCCAACGTGGTTTATAATCAATGACATTTGATAAGAGTATTCTCATTTAATATAGAGGATGATGCTGTGGCATTGGCTGATGTGACATTAATGGTTAACCATTACCTGGTGAAGTGTTAATACCTGAGCAATCATTTACATTATTAAACATTTAAATATTCATGATAGTTCTTTATATGTGACAAAAATGTAGGTAAAGGACAGGCAGAGCAGAATCCGAATCCTGATAATGAAAATGTGGTATGATGGCACCTCAGTGAAAGATATGAATAAAATCAACTTCAAACACTCCAGTCATTTTGTTAGATGTAAGCTAAATGAAAATTTAGCAACCATGTTGCCTAGCTTCATTCAAAAATTCATGTATATGTTAAATAACTCACTGGTTTATGAAGGGAAAAAATAGCATCCATATTAACTACTCCTTGCTTCCATTCTCTTAAAGCGTATAAAAAACGCTGTTGAACGCAGCAGACCAGGTAGCATCTATAGGAAGAGGTACAGACGACGTTTCGGGCTGAGACCCTTCGTCAGGACTAACTGAAAGAAGAGCTAGTAAGAGATTTGAAAGTGGGAGGTGGAGGGGGAGATCCGAAATGATAGGAGAAGACAGGAGGGGGAGGGATGGAGCCAAGAGCTGGACAGGTGATTGGCAAAAGGGATACGAGGCTGGAGAAGGGAGAAGATCACGGGACGGGAGGCCTAGGGAGAAAGAAAGGTGGAGGGGAGCCCAGAGGATGGGCAAGGAGTTATTGTAAGAGGGACAGAGGGAGAAAAAAGAGAGGAAAAAAAGGGGGAAAGAGAAAAAAATAATAGTAAATAAATACGGGATGGGGTTCGAAGGGGAGGTGGGGCATTAACAGAAGTTAGAGAAGTCAATGTTCATGACATCAGGTTGGAGGCTACCCAGACGGAATATAAGGTGTTGTTCTTCCAACCTGAGTGTGGCTTCATCTTTACAGTAGAGGAGGCCGTGGATAGACATATCAGAATGGGAATGGAACGTGAAATTAAAATGTGTGGCCACTGGGAGATCCTGCTTTCTCTGGCAGACAGAGTGTAGGTGTTCAGCGAAATGGTCTCCCAGTCTGCATCGGGTCTCGCCAATATATAGAAGGCTGCATCGGGAGCACCAGACGCAGTATATCACCCCAGCGTACTCACAGGTGAAGCGTCGCCTCACCTGGAAGGACCGTCTGGGGCCCTGAATGATGGTAAGGGAGGAAGTGTAAGGACATGTGTAGCACTTGTTCCACTTACAAGGATAAGTGCCGGGAGGGAGATCGGTGGGGAGGGATGGGGGGGACGAGTGGACAAGGGAGTCGCGTAGGGAGCGATCCCTGCGGAAAGCAGAAAGGGGGGGTAGGAAAAGATGTGCTTAGTGGTGGGATCCCGTTGGAGGTGGAGAAAGTTACGGAGAATAATATGTTGGACCCGGAGGCTGGTGGGGTGGTAGGTGAGGACCAGGGGAACCCTATTCCTAGTGGGGTGGCGGGAGGATGGAGTGAGAGCAGTTGTGCGTGAAATGAAAGAGATGCATTTGAGAGCAGAGTTGATGGTGGAGGAAGGGAAGCCCCTTACTTTAAAAAAGAAAGACATCTCCCTCGTCCTGGAATGAAAAGCCTCATCCTGAGAGCAGATGCAGCGGAGATGGAGGAATTGCGAGAAGGGGATGGCATTTTTGCAAGAGACAGGGTGGGAAGAGGAATAGTCCAGATAGCTGTGAGAATCCGGAGGCTTATAGTAGACATCAGTGGATAAGCTGTCTCCAGAGATAGAGACAGAAAGATCAAGAAAGGGGAGGGAGGTGTCGGAAATGGACCAGGTAAACTTGAGGGCAGGGTGAAAGTTGGAGGCAAAGTTAATAAAGTCAACGAGTTCTGCATGCGTGCAGGAAGCAGCGCCAATGCAGTCGTCGATGTAGCGAAGGAAAAGTGGGGGACAGATACTAGTGCAGGCTTGGAACATGGATTGTTCCACAAAGCCAACAAAAAGGCAGGCATAGCTGGGACCCATACGGGTGCCCATAGCTACACCTTTAGTTTGGAGGAAGTGGGAGGAGCCAAAGGAAAAATTATTAAGAGTAAGGACTAATTCCGCTAGACAGAGGAGCGTGGTGGTAGAGGGGAACTGATTAGGTCTGGAATCCAAAAAGAAGCGGAGAGCTTTGAGACCTTCATGGTAGGGGATGGGGGTATATAGGGACTGGACATCCATGGTGAAAATAAAGCAGTGAGGGCTAGGGAACTTAAAATCATTGAAAAAATTCAGAACGTATATTCATTTGTCTCCGATTGCTTAAGCTGTCAGCTGTCTCCTAATTAGAAATACCATTGTTCCTCAGTCAGAAAGCTATGGGTCCCGGTCCAGCTTCAAAGACTGGAACACAGAAATCAAAGCTGAAGCTGCAGGGTGGAGAGTCATACCTTTCTATAGCAAATTTTGACCCACCACAAGCGGAGGGGAATGTGTCCCATCACAAGCAGAGGGGAATGTGTCCGACCACAAGCAGAGGGGAATGTGTCCTACCACAAGCAGAGGAGAATGTGTCCTACCACAAGCAGAGGGGAATGTGTTCCACCACAAGCAGAAGGGAATGTGTCCAACCACAAGCAGAGGGGAATGTGTCCCACCACAGGTGGAGGGGAATGTGTCCCATCACAAGCAGAAGGGAATGTGTCCCACCACAAGCGGAGGGGAATGTGTCCGACACAAGCAGAGGGGAATGTGCCCCATCACAAGCAGAGGGAAATGTGTCCCACCACAAGCAGAAGGGAATGTGTCAGACCACAAGCAGAGGGGAATGTGTCCGACACAAGCAGAGGAGAATGTGTCCCATCACAATCAGAGGAGAATGTGTCCCATCACAAGCAGAGGGGAATGTGGTTCATCACAAGCAGAGGGGAATGTGTCCCACCTCAAGCAGATTTCTTCACATACTCTCCCATACAATAAACTCAAGCATTGGCATAGAGCAGAGAATGTGCTGATGACAGTAACTTACACTCAGTGATTTGTTATTGGAAGAGTTTCTTGAAATAAATCTATGCTGTTCTATGGCAAATGAAGTTTAAAATCAGATGTATTCATCAATTTAGCATCAGCAGATGTCACTCTAATGCCAGTGGGAGCTGTGTCAGCAAGTCTGTGGTTATACCGATGATAAAGAGGAAAGTTTTCTGTTCTCGGGAAGCTAATAGGAAACCAGCCTACCTTGCATGGTAATAGGTAAGATGGGCAATTTCATGCCACGAGTTCACGGGCGTTCCCTGTGAGTATGTTTCAACAGCATTCCTCTAAGTACGTGGACACAAAGTGAATATTCAAAGTTCTGGAAGTGGGCACAAAATACAGCTGCTTTACTGTAACACCTTTCAAGGGCATTCCAAAGCAAAAAGCAGTCAAAATATCCTGGCTAGTCTCCAAGGTGGCAGTGCGTCTGATCGCAGTGCTCTCTGCAGGGTCAAAACAAGGTGCTATTGTCCTTTTCAAATGTATTTTTCATGATCACTAGACATTCAGAACTGCAGCTCTACCCTATCAGACAGTTACTTGTTGGCAGAGAAAACGGAGGAGGTCAGCTTGGAGCAGATCGTGCTGTTGCCTGTGTCAGAGAAATCATTGCGCAAAGGAGGTGTACAATCTAATAAGCGTCCATCTTAGTCACTTCTCTTGTGATTGCAAGATCCTACTGGACATTGTTAATGTGGAATGCTGCAAGTCTGACACACTGATTTATTGGAGAACGGCAGGGGAACTGCGTGTCCTTGCTTGGAGAAAGGTCTAGGCCTCAAGCCGCGGTATCGCCTGTTTACAGCTGCCAGGAGAAAGGCGCCAGAGCCGGAGTGCTCCACTAGGGGCAGTGTGGTGAGCTTTCCAAGCTCGTGTTGATGCTGCCCCCTCAGTGTTTGCTTGGCAGAAGACAATCTGTATTGTGGTTGACTGCAGATTTCTGCCGCATTTATGGATTCAGAATCTGGACTGTTTTCTTGCGTAGCTGTATTTTACTGACATTTTATATGTGCTTGCTATCTGGTATGTGCTTTGTGCTGTGTGTGACTGTTGGTACTCTGTTGTGCACCCTGAGCCCGGAGTAACACTGTTTCATATGGCTGTATTCATGAGTATTCATGTATGGTTGAATGACAATTAAACTTCAATTGAATTGAATTGAATGTTAACATTATTATGCATAAAACATGTCAACTAATTTCACAAAGTAAGCTTCCACAGGGATCAGTATGATACTCTGCTTCACTGATGTTGATTCAGGAATATATATTGACCAGCCCACTGTAGATAACTCTACTGATCTGAAATAGAGCCTGGGAAGCTGAAAGAGAAAGTAACACTTCACATAGAGCCTGATACGAAGAACGGCCCCTTTGAGAGTGTGACACTCCTTCAGTAATGCATGGGAGCATTAAATGAGATCGCGTTGCTGCTGTGAAACCCGCTGATTGTGAGGCAACAAAATAACCTGAACGATTGGTTAAAAATCTGCATTTGAGGAACCTGCAAAAATGGTTCTGGAGAATCATCAATTCCTTTGCCCGTCAGTAGCGCTTGGTGAGTCACCCAGCGGACATCCTACAAGGGGCTCCCGGAGAAACTTTCACCCAGCTAAAGGCCATCCTCAGCAGTCAGTGATTGTGGAATCTTTCCTCCAACTGCTTTTGCAGAAACTGTAAAGTTCTTGTGACAATAGAGTTAACGCTGCATAACACTACCTCACTAGCTGCCATTTCAGTGGGAAAAATTAAGGGGTTTTTAGGATGTTCTCCAAGGCTGACACATCTCAAGAGCATCAGCAATTATAAAGGAGCAATTCAGGCAGAGGGCATCACAGCCTTTATAAATGGCTCAATCTGAACAGAACATCTGACCTGGCCGTGACGACAGAGCAGTGAAACGTCAGGCACCGTGCTGCCTCACTTGTTGCAGCTGATCTTCGAGGCTCATTGCATCTTGAAGCAGTATCCCCTGTATCGTGGCAAAGGCTGGAAGCCAACCATCCCAAACCATCTGCAGCTCTCTCTCACCCCTCATTGTCAACGTCAACGTCCTTCTCAATAGTAAATCTTCCAAACATCAGCTCTCCTTGTTGCATTCCTTTATATATCTCGTTCTCCACCTGCACAGTTCTTCCTCCCCCATTTCTCCCTTCCTCCCTATTCCTCTACTACACACCAAATCTCTCCGTTCCTCACTGTTGATTACAATTAAACTCCAATAATCCAGCATTCTTGGAACCTTTGGTGACAAACTGACAGGTTTTCTGGACTATTTTTAATTTTTAATATTGAATTAGTTAAGTTATTTTTTATATATATACGACACAGTAGACAGTATTGGAGGTTCACATTCACATCACCAACATCACCCTGCTGGACCAGACAATCAAACAGCATACTATTGATATTTGTTTTAAGAGTGAAGCTTAATGTTTAAATCAAATACATTTTCAAGGTGAAAATTAATGCTTAGCTGGAAAGTGCCAAAGAATTCTATGAAGTGTAACACACTGGTGTAACCTGGCACTGGGAATTCAGGAAGTACAGCAGTGGTCAGGATCAGTGAAGTCAGGACCTGGGGAGTCCAGAAGTACAGCAGTCGTAAGGAACTACAGATGTAGTCTAGACCTGGGAATGCTGTGCTGAGCACGTGAGAAGTCAGGAGCTACAGCTGTAGTCAGGATCTGGGATTTCAGGAATACAGCTGTAGTCAGGAGCTGCAGCAGTAGTCAGGCACATTGAAGTCAGGAGCTACAGCTGTAGTCAGGATCTGGGATTTCAGGAATACAGCTGTAGTCAGGAGCTGCAGCAGTAGTCAGGCACAGGGAAGTCAGGAATACAGCTGTAGTCAGGATCTGGGATTTCAGGAATACAGCTGTAGTCAGGATCTGGGATTTCAGGAATACAGCTGTAGTCAGGAGCTGCAGCAGTAGTCAGGCACAGGGAAGTCAGGAATACAGTTGTAGTCGGGATCTGGGATTTCAGGAATACAGCTGTAGTCAGGAGCTGCAGCAGTAGTCAGGCACATTGAAGTCAGGAATACAGCTGTAGTCAGGATCTGGGATTTCAGGAATACAGCTGTAGTCAGGATCTGGGATTTCAGGAATACAGCTGTAGTCAGGAGCTGCAGCAGTAGTCAGGCACAGGGAAGTCAGGAATACAGTTGTAGTCGGGATCTGGAATTTCAGGAATACAGCTGTAGTCAGGAGCTGCAGCAGTAGTCAGGCACATTGAAGTCAGGAGCTACAGCTGTAGTCGGGATCTGGGATTTCAGGAATACAGCTGTAGTCAGGAGCTGCAGCAGTAGTCAGGCACAGGGAAGTCAGGAATACAGTTGTAGTCGGGATCTGGGATTTCAGGAATACAGCTGTAGTCAGGAGCTGCAGCAGTAGTCAGGCACAGGGAAGTCAGGAATACAGCTGTAGTCAGGATCTGGGATTTCAGGAATACAGCTGTAGTCAGGATCTGGGATTTCAGGAATACAGCTGTAGTCAGGAGCTGCAGCAGTAGTCAGGCACAGGGAAGTCAGGAATACAGCTGTAGTCAGGATCTGGGAAGTCAGGAACTACAGCAGTTGTCAGAAACTTGGAAGATCATTAAACACTACAACTCATTCCGATACTCAGGAAAGATCCTCAGCAGCAGCTAATAACGGACGCATGATTGCGATGGAGACTGATTTCGCCTCTATTTTCTGGAGGACTGAGCTTCACTCTCGTGGATCACTGACAATTAGCTCAAATGAGTCCTCAAGCAGCTCAGCTAACAGCTCCATTGATGAACAGAGAGCAGCAAGGGCATTCAATACAGGACGAGCAGTCAACAGGGCATTAAACATAGAACAGTACAGCACAGGAACTGGTCCTTCAGTCCTGAATGCCTGTTAATGCCAAGTTAAACTAAATATCTTCTGCCTAATCATGATCCTTATCCTCATCACCACCTTCTCAAGAGCAACTGGGGTGGGCAACAAATACTGGCTTAGCTGGCTTAACCCACGTCCTGTAAATGAATAAATAAATAATCTATATATATATATATATTAATTGAACTGAGTTTTAAAAGCACTATCTAATCTGATTTTACCCCTGGCAGTCCATTCCAGGCATGCACCATTGTCCATGCAAATATCCTACCCTGCACATCCCCTTTGAAATTTTCCTCCTTTGACCATGAATGCACTTCCTTTAGTACTTTATATTCCAGCACTGGGAAATAAAGATTTGGTCATCCAGAAGTTGAGGTAAGATTCCGGAAAATTTCTTTCATTCTTAATTTGTGCAGCCAGACCAGTGGGAATAACAGTCATTATAGTGGGGTGTTCCTCTTGTGGGATGTGGGAAGACAGAGACCTCCTCTATCCCTCCTGACTACACTTGTAAGAAGCACGTCCAGCTGCAAATTCTTAAGGAACTGGAGATGGAGCTGGATGAACTCTGGATCATTCAAGAGGCGGGGGGTTGATTGATAGGAGATACAGGGAGGTAATTACACCTACGGTGCAGAAATCAGGTAGGTGGGTGACCAACAAGAGAGGGAAAGGAGATTGGCATCCAGTGCAGGGTACCTCCATGACTGTTCCCCCTAGTTCCAAGCATATTGTTTTGGATACTATTGAGGAGACAGCCAAGCAGAGGAAAATCACAGGAGTCTGGTCTCTGACGAAATCTGTGACTCAGAAGGGAAGAGGGGAGTAGAGGCGAGCTGTAGCTATAGACTATTCATTCATTAGGGAAAGAGACAAGAACCTCCGGTCTGAGATTCCCTGATAGTATGTTACCTCCCAGGTGCCAGCATCAGGGATGGGATGTCTTGGATTGAATCCATAGCATTCTTAAGGCAAAATATAAGCAACCAGAATTCCATGTCACAACAATGACAGTATGGCAGGAAGGGCAACAAAGTATGGCAGAATGAGTTCAGGGAGTTAGGTGGTAAGTTGAAGGACAGGACCTCCAGGGTGGTGATCTCAGGATTGCTGCTTATGCCATGTGTCAGTGAGGCTAGAAAGAGGACGATACAACAGTTTAACATGCAGCTAAGGAGATGGTACAGGAGGGAGTGCTTCAGATTTTTGGTTATTTTTTCCAATGAATGTGGGACCTGTACAGATGATTCTGTTTGCATCTGAATTGGAGGGGGATCAATATGCTTGCATAAAGATTTACTCGTGCTGCTGCAGGGTGCTAAAACTTGAGTTGCAGGGAATGGGAACCAGAATGCCAAGGTCGCTAGTGGAGAAAGCCAACATACAAGAACCAAACACAAACATGCATACATACATACAGTGCCTATAAAAAAGGGAAATCTTGGAAATCTTCATCTTTTATTGTTTTACAGCATTGAATCACAGTGGATTTAATTTGCCTTATTTGATACTGATCAACAGAAAAAAGACACTTTCATGTCAAAGTTAAAACAGATCTCTACAAAGTGATCTAAATTGATTACAAATATAAAACACAAAATAATTGATTGCATAAATATTCACTCCCTTTCATATGACACACCAAATCATCACTGGCGCAGCCAATTGGTCTTTGAAGTCACATAATTAGTTAAATGGAGATCACCATTGTGCAGTCAAGGTGTTTCAATTGATTGTAGTAAAAATACATCTGTATCTAGAAGGTCCAACTGCTGGTGAGTCAGTATCCTGGTAAAAACAACACCAGGAAGACAAAAGAACTCTCCAAGCATCTTCACGAAAAGGTTATTGAAAAGCACAAGTCAGGAGATGGGTGCAAGAACATTTTTAAGTCACTGAATATCCACACAGACTCAAGGCTGCAATTGCTGCCAAATCTGCATCTACTAAATACTGATTTGAAGTGGGTGAATACTTATGCAAACGATTATTTTGTATTTTATATTTGTAATTACTTTAGATCATTTTGTAGAAATTTGTTTTAACTTTAACACAAGAGTCTTTTCTGTTGATCGGTGTCAAAAAAGCCAAATTAATTCCACTGTGATTCGATGTTGTAAAACAATAAAACATGAATACCTCCAAGGGGTGAATACTTTTTACAGGCACTGTACATACAGTACAGAAACCAAAAGGCTGAGCATGCTGGGACTAAAGATCTGAGTTGCATCTATTTCAATGCAAGGAGTATTTTAGGTAAGGCAGATGAATTAGAGAATGGATCTGCATAAGCAATTATGACATCGTAACCATTTGTGAGATTATCATCAGGAGAGGAGGCAGGACTTGGAGCACAATGTTCCACGATCCTGTTTTTGACATAAAGCTATAAGACATAGGACTAGAATTAGGCCATTTGGCTCTTTAAGTCTGCTCCACCATTTCATCATGGCCAGTCCAATTCCCTCTCAGCCTCTTTCCCTCTCCTCTGAACCTTCTCCAGTTTTAGCACATCCTTTCTAAGATAAGGGACCCAAAACTACTCACAATACTCCAAGTGGGGCCTCACCAGAGCTTTATAAAATCTCAACATTACATCTTTGCTTTTATATCTGGTCCTCTTGAAATAAGTGCTAACATTGTATTTGCCTTCCTTACCACAGACTCAACCTGCAAATTAGCCTTTAGGAAATCTTGCACCAGGACTACCTTTGCACCTCAGATTTTTGAATTTTAGAAAATAGTCTATGCTTTTATTTCTTCCACCAAAGTACATGGCCATACATTTACCAACATTGTATTTTTATCTGAACTACTTTGCACATTCTCCTAATCAAAGTCCATCTGTAGCCTCTCTGCTTCCTCAACACTACCTGGCCCTCCACCTATCTTCATATCATCCACAATGCCATCAATTCTGTCACCCAAATTATTGACATTTCTCGTAAAAAGCAGTGGTCCCAATACAGATTCCTGTGGAACACCACTAGTCACTGGCAGCCAACCAGAAACGGCTTCCTTTATTCCCACTCTTGGCCTCCTGCCAATCAGTCAATGCTCTATCCATGCCAGTACCTTTCCTGTAATACCATGGGCTTTCAACTTGTCAAGCAGCCTCATGTGTGGCACCATGTCAAAGGCCTTCTGGAAATCCAAGTACACAACATACACTGACTCTCCTTTGTCTATCCTGCTTGTTATTTCTTCAAAGAATTCCAACAGGTTTGTCAGGCAAGATTTTCCCTTAAGGAAACTATGCTGACTATGCCCTATTTTGTCATGTTCCTCCAAGTACCCCAACACTGCACTCTTAACAATCAACTCCGGCATTTTCCCAACCAGTGAGATCAGACCAATTGGCCTATAATTTCCTCTTTCCAGTCATTAGGAACCATGTCAGAATCAATTGATTCTTGAAGAATCAATACTAATGCCTCCTCAGTTTCTTCAGCCGCCTCTTTCAGAACCCTGGGGTGTAGACCATCTGATCCAGGTGATTTATCTATGTTCTGACTTTTCATTTCCCCAAGCACCTTCTGCCTAGTAATGGCAACTTCTCTCGCTTCTGCCTCCTGACACTCTTGAAGTTCCAGCATACTGCTAGTGTCTTCCACAGTTAAGACTGATGCAAAAATACCTATTCAGTTTGTCTGCCATTTCCTTGACAGCCATTTCCAGCATCATTTTTCAGCAGTCCAATATCTACTCTCACATCTCTTTTACACTTTATA
The DNA here is from genome assembly GCF_963921235.1 of Mobula hypostoma. Classification (NCBI taxonomy): domain Eukaryota; kingdom Metazoa; phylum Chordata; class Chondrichthyes; order Myliobatiformes; family Myliobatidae; genus Mobula; species Mobula hypostoma. The sequence goes on along the minus strand of NC_086113.1, from coordinate 66,459,563 downwards.
CATGATAGAGGGAGAAGCATTAAAGGGTGGCATTACTAGGCAGAGGAAAGGTCACAGCAGGCAGGACAGACTGGAGGGCTTGTCTACTAAAACAGCAATGGTCAAACTGAGGAATAACACAGCGATGAACTCATATGCTATAGACCACCCAAATGTCAGCAGGATTTAGAGGAACAAATTTGTAGAGAGGTACAAACAGTTGCAAACAGTTTTCTGGTCGCCTCACTATAGGAAGGATGTGGAAGCATTGGAAAGGGTACAGAGGAGATTTACCAGGATGCTGCCTGGTTTAGAGAGTATGCATTATGATCAGAGATTAAGGGAGCTAGGGCTTTACTCTTTGGAGAGAAGGAGGATGAGAGGAGACATGATAGAGGTGTACAAGATAATAAGAGGAACAGATAGAGTGGATAGCCAGCGCCTCTTCCCCAGGGCACCACTGCTCAATACAAGAGGACATGGCTTTAAGGTAAGGGGTGGGAAGTTCAAGGGGGATATTAGAGGAAGGTTTTTTACTCAGAGAGTGGTTTGTGCGTGGAATGCACTGCCTGAGTCAGTGGTGGAGGCAGATACACTGGTGAAGTTTAAGAGACTACTAGACAGGTATATGGAGGAATCTAAGGTGGGGGGTTATATGGGAGGCAGGGTTTGAGGGTCAGCACAACATTGTGGGCCGAAGAGCCTGTACTGTGCTGTACTATTCTATGAATCTATGAATCTATGAAAAAACAAAAATAAGGTTGTGACTCTAGGTGATTTTAACTTTCCACATATTGACTGGGACCCATACTGTAAAAGGATTAGTGAGACAGTTCGTCAAATGTGCTCTGGAAAGTTTCCTTAATCTCTATCTTCAAGATGGTGCCATCAACCAATGCAACTAACGGCAACATCTTTCAGACATTTCATGGAAGTACTTCTTTTTCTCTTTCTTTTAAATATACTTCCATTACTAAGCTGCATGTGATTGGCTTTTGGGCGGACTGAGTGATCCAGTGCTTTTGCTGTGTTCAGGAGAACTCACTATGGTTAAGGGTGAGTTTGAGAACAGAGTTTGTGGCCCAATGGTGGAGAGCAAATCTATAATTAACTCCATTACTCATCAATTTTGCTAATTAAAGCATTGAACAAGATTGAAATCGATGAGGACGAGAAGGAATGAATTCGGAGAAAGAAGTCTGAGAATCAGAGCAGGAGTGCAGCGGGAGCCATTTTGATTTTTTTCTTCTTATCATCGGAGTTCAGAGAGGCAGGACTGCGCAGGTATGTGACATCGGGCAGTGAAGCGTGGAAGATTTAAAAGGAACACAGACTTATACAGCGGGCAGCCTCATGTTGCGGGCAGTGGACTGAGCCGGAAGCAGAGTGAAGGCCTAAGGGCTTTGGCTCAACGGGCTTAGGTGGAAACGGGCGAGGCAAAGTAGGTTTGGTTTTCAATTTTCCCTGTTATTTGAGGAAAGGGGGAAGTATAAGTGTGAGGGAAGCTTGCTGTTCTCAGTGTTGGATGTGGGAGGGAGTAGAGTCTCCCAGCCTCCCGGACGTCCACATCTACGCAGGTGAGCCGAGCTGCAGCTCATAAGGGACCGTGTTAGGGAACTGGAGCTGCAGCTCGATGGCCTTCGTCTGGTCAGGGAGAGTGAGGAGTTGATAGAGAGGAGTTACAGGCAGGTGGTCACACCGGGGCCACGGGAGGCAGACAAGTAGGTCACGGTTAGGAGCGGGAAGGGGAAGAGTCGGGTACTAGAGAGTACCTTGACAATAAGTACTCTTGTTTGAGTACTGTTTGTGGGGGACAGCTTACTTGGGGGAAGCAGCAGTGGCCGTGCCTCCGGCACGGAGTATGGCCCTGTAGCTCAGAAGGGTAGGGAAAGGAAGAGGAGGGCAGTAGTAATAGGACACTCGATAGTTAGGGGGTCAGATAGGCTATTCTGTAGATGCAGTCAGGAGACCTGGATGGTAGTTTGCCTCCGTGGTGCCAGGGTCTGGGATATTTCTGATCACGTTCAAGATATCCTGAAGTGGGGAGTGAGCAGCCAGAGGTTGTGGTACATATAGGTACCAATGACATAGGTGGGAAAAAGGGAAGAGGTCCTGAAAGGAGAATATAGGGAGTTAGGAAGGGAGTTGAGAAGAAGGACCGCAAAGGTAGTAATCTCGGGATTACTGCCTGTGCCATGCGACAGTGAGAGTAGGAATGCAATGAGGTGGAGGATAAATGCGAGGCTGAGGGATTGGAGCAGGGGGCAGGGATTCAAGTTTTTGGATCAGTGGGACCTCTTTTGGCGCAGGCGTGACCTGTACAAAAAGGATGGGTTGCACTTGAATCCTACGGGGACCAATATCCTGGTGGGGAGATTTGCGAGGGGTACTGGGGAGACTTTAAACTAGAATGGTTGAGGGGTGGGAATCAAATTGAAGAGACTAGGAGAGAGGAGGTTAGTTCACAAATAGAGAAAGCTAGTAGACAGTGTGTGAGTGAGGATAGGCAGGGGACAGAGATCGCGAGCACTCAGACCGAAGATGTAGTGGACAAGGAAGAAAAAGATAACAAAGTTGTTTGCTCCATTAAGGATAAACAGAGAGTAAGAGGTGGAGAGTTTCTTAAATGCATCTATTTTAATGCTAGGAGCATTGTAAGGAAGGTGGATGAGCTTAGAACACGGATTGATTCCTGGAAATATGATGTTGTAGCTATTAGTGAAACATGGTTGCAGGAGGGGTGTGATTGGCAACTAAATATTCCTGGATTTCGTTGCTTCAGGTGTGATAGAATCAGAGGGGCAAGAGCGGGAGGTGTTGCATTGCTTGTCAGAGAAAATATTACAGCGGTGCTTTGGCAGGATAGATTAGAGGGCTCCTCTAGGGAGGCTATCTGGGAGGAATTGAGGAATGGGAAAGGTGTAGTAATGCCTATAGGGGTGTATTATAGAGAAGGGTCAGTGTTGGATCTCCTGTTAGGGAATGAGATGGGTCAGGTGACGGTGGTATGTGTTGGAGAGCACTTCGGGTCCAGTGATCATAATGCCATTAGTTTCAATATAATTATGGAGAAGGATAGGGCTGGACCCAGGGTTGAGATTTCTGATTGGAGAAAGGCTAACTTTGAGGAGATGCAAAAGGATTTAGAAGGCGTGGATTGGGGCAATTTGTTTTATGGGAAGGATGTAATAGAGAAGTGGAGATCATTTAAAGGTGAAAGTTTGAGAGTACAGAATCTTTATGTTCCTGTTAGGTCGAAAGGAAAGGTTAAAAGTTTGAGAGAGCCATGGTTTTCAAGGGATATTGGAAACTTGGTTCAGAAAAAGAGGGAGATCTACAATAAATATAGGCAGCTTGGAGTAAACGAGATGCTCGAAGAATATAAAGAATGTAAAAAGAAACTTAAGAAAGAAATTAGAAAACCTAGAAGAAGGTATGAGGTTGCTTTGGCTAGTAAGGTGAAAATAAATCCAAAAGGTTTCTACAGTTATATTAATAGCAAAAGGATAGTGAGGGATAAAATTGGTCCCTTAGAGAATCAGTGTGGATGGCTATGTGTGGAGCCAAAAGAGATGGGGGAGATTTTAAACAATTTCTTTTCTTCAGTATTCACTAAGGAGAAGGATATTGAATTGTGTAAGGTAAGGAAAACAAGTAGGGTAGTTATGGAAACTATGATGATTAAAGAAGAGGAAGTACTGGCACTTTTAAGGAATATAAAAGTGGTTAAGTCTCCGGGTCTGGACAAGATATTCCCTCGGACCTTGAGGGAAGTTAGTGTGGAAATAGCAGGGGCTCTGACAGAAATATTTCAAATGTCATTAGAAACGGGGATGGTGCCGGAGGATTGACGTATTGCTCATTTGCTTTAAAAAGGGTTCTAAGAGTAAACCTAGCAATTATTGGCCTGGGAGTTTGACGTCAGTGGTGGATAAATTGATGTACAGTATTCTTAGAGATGGTATATATAATTATCTGGATAGACAGGGTCTGATTAGGAACAGTCAACATGGATTTGTGCGTGGAAGGTCATGTTTGACAAATCTTATTGAATTTTTTGAAGAGGTTACTAGGAAAGTTGATGAGGAGAAAGTGGTGGATGTTGTCTATATGGACTTCAGTAAGGCCTTTGATGAGGTTCCATATGGAAGGTTATTTAGGAAGGTTCAATCATTAGGTATTAATATTGAAGTAGTAAAATGGATTCAGCAGTGGCTGAATGGGAGACACCAGAGAGTAGTGGTGGAATGTTGGCCTTCATTGCCAGAGGGATTGAATTCAAGAGCAGGGAGGTCATGCTGCAACTATACAGGGTACTGGTGAAGCCACACCTGGAGTACTGTCTGCAGTTCTGGTCTCCATACTTGAGGAAGGATATATTGGCTTTGGAGGCAGTGCAGAGGAGGTTCACCAGGTTGATTCCAGAGATGAAGGGGTTAACCTATGAGGAGAGATTGAGTGGCCTGGGACTGTACTCTCTGAAATTCAGAAGAACGAGAGGGGATCTTATAGAAATGTACAAAATTTTGAAAGGGATAGATAAGATAGAAGTAGGAAAGTTGTTTCCATTGGTAGGTGAGACTAGAACTCGGGAACATTGCCTCAAGATTCAGGGGAAAAGATTTAGGACAGAGATGAGGGGAAAAGATTTAGGACAGAGATGAGGAGAAACTGTTTTTCCCAGAGAGTGGTGAATCTGTGGAATTCTCTGCCCAGGGAAGCAGTTGAGGTTTCTTCACTAACTATATTTAAGGTGCAGTTGGATAGACTTTTGCATAGTAGGGGAATTAAGGGTTATGGGGAAAAGGCAGGCAGATAGAGCTGAGTTTATGGACAGATCAGCCATGATCTTATTGAATGGTGGGGCAGGCTCGATGGGCCGGATGGCCTACTTCTGCTCCTATTTCTTAAGTTCTTATGTTTTCTTACGTTAAATGAGAAAATTGGTTCATTTGGGAGGGAGGAGAAGATGGCAGCGTGACGCAGTGCGCGCAGCCGTTCCGAATGATATCATATGTGTTAACTAGGGGGCCGTGCACAATCCAGATTTGACGAATACAGCCATGAGAAGCGCAGAGGAACACCTGGAGTAACTTCTGAAATGCCCGCTTCGCTGCCACTGCTACTGCTACTGTGCGATCAAGAATCGCCGGAGGGGAAGGCCCCAGATCCACGGCTTTGCCTACTGCCTGTTGCCGGGGCCGGGGTCGAAGCGCCCAGCAGAGATGGTGCTCGGTGTCGGGGAGCTGATCGGAGGCCCAGAGTTTTCGGACGGACTCGGAGTCGGACTGTGGTCGGATGCTTCCAGAATGCTGCATCGGCAAGTTTCCAGCGCTGGAGGTTCACCGTCTGTGTGAGATGATGGGACTTTCGAGAGGCTTTGAGACTTTTTACCATGCCATGGTCTGCTCTTTATCAAATTACGATATTGCTTTGCACTGTTGTAACTAATTATTAGTAGTAAGTAGGGAAGTGGTGTTAGGTAAATTGAAGGGATTGAAGGCAGATAAATCCCCAGGGCCAGATGGTCTGCATCCTAGAGTGCTTAAGGAAGTAGCCCAAGAAATAGCGGATGCATTAGTGATAATTTTTCAAAACTCGTTAGATTCTGGACTAGTTCCTGAGGATTGGAGGGTGGCTAATGTAACTCCACTTTTTAAAAAAGGAGGGAGAGAGAAACCGGGAAATTATAGACCAGTTAGCCTAACGTCGGTGGTGGGGAAACTGCTGGAGTCAGTTATCAAGGATGTGATAACAGCACATTTGGAAAGCGGTGAAATGATCGGATAAAGTCAGCATGGATTTGTGAAAGGAAAATCATGTCTGACGAATCTCATAGAATTTTTTGAGGATGTAACTAGTAGAGTAGATAGGGGAGAACCAGTGGATGTGGTATATTTGGATTTTCAAAAGGCTTTTGACAAGGTCCCACACAGGAGATTAGTGTGCAAACTTCAAGCACACGGTATTGGGGGTAAGGTATTGATGTGGATAGAGAATTGGTTAGCAGACAGGAAGCAAAGAGTGGGAATAAATGGGACCTTTTCAGAATGGCAGGCGGTGACTAGTGGGGTACGCAAGGCTCAGTGCTGGGACCCCAGTTGTTTACAATATATATTAATGACTTGGATGAGGGAATTAAATGCAGCATCTTCAAGTTTGCGGATGACACGAAGCTGGGTGGCAGTGTTAGCTGTGAGGAGGATGCTAAGAGGATGCAGGGTGACTTGGATAGGTTGGGTGAGTGGGCAAATTCATGGCAGATGCAATTTAATGTGGATAAATGTGAAGTTATCCACTTTGGTGGCAAAAATAGGAAAACAGATTATTATCTGAATGGTGGCCGATTAGGAAAAGGGGAGGACCTGGGTGTCATTATACACAAGTCATTGAAAGTGGGCATGCAGGTACAGCAGGCGGTGAAAAAGGCGAATGGTATGCTGGCATTTATAGCGAGAGGATTCGAGTACAGGAGCAGGGAGGTACTACTGCAGTTGTACAAGGCCTTGGTGAGACCACACCTGGAGTATTGTGTGCAGTTTTGGTCCCCTAATCTGAGGAAAGACATCCTTGCCATAGAGGGAGTACAAAGAAGGTTCACCAGATTGATTCCTGGGATGGCAGGACTTTCATATGAAGAAAAACTGGATGAACTGGGCTTGTACTCGTTGGAATTTAGAAGATTGAGGGGGGATCTGATTGAAACGTATAAGATCCTAAAGGGATTAGACAGGCTAGATGCAGGAAGATTGTTCCCGATGTTGGGGAAGTCCAGAACGAGGGGCCACAGTTTGAGGATAGAGGGGAAGCCTTTTAGGACCGAGATTAGGAAAAACTTCTTCACACAGAGAGTGGTGAATCTGTGGAATTCTCTGCCACAGGAAACAGTTGAGGCCAGTTCATTGGCTATATTTAAGAGGGAGTTAGATATGGCCCTTGTGGCTATGGGGGTCAGGGGGTATGGAGGGAAGGCTGGGGCGGGGTTCTGAGTTGGATGATCAGCCATGATCATAATAAATGGCGGTGCAGGCTCGAAGGGCTGAATGGCCTACTCCTGCACCTATTTTCTATGTTTCTATGTTTCTATGTTTCTAACTATATGTTATAATTATGCGGTTTCTGTCAGTTTTTCAGTCGGTTTCATTCTGGAGAAACATTGTATCATTTCTTAATGCATGCATTATTAAATGACAATAAAAGAGGACTGTGTGTCCTCATAATCTAATAATCTAATAACTTGAAAGACTGTGTGGTCATCTATGTATAGAACAGAAAGAGACGTGGGAGATCTTAAATGGATTTTTGCCTCTGTATTTACTTAGAAGATGGATACAGAGTCTATAGAGCTGGGACAAAACAGTAGCGAGGATATGCAATTTATCCAAATTACAGAAGGAGAAGAGCTTGCTGTCTTGTGAGCCTGAGGTAGGTTAGTGGGGATATTTTTTGGAGGTATTCTGAGAGATAGGATATACGGTTCGCCCATCGTCATCGATGAAGACCTCGACACCATTAGTACTTCTTACGAGGTCGAGTTGCTAGCTCGACGCTCAACCCAGCACGGATGGAGAGCATGCAAGGGAGCCGGCCCAGCCAGATTCGAACTCGGGACCTCTCGCCCCGAAGTCCAGCACTGATGCCACTACACCACCAGCCGGCTTGATGGTGTCGAGACAAGCGTTTAATTTGGATTTAAGTGAGGGAGAGTTGCGCAACGTCAGCCTCACCCCCTCTTCCCAATTCCTATCTGGATCCAGTGGCAAGGCAAGAGTCGAGATGGCTGGAGATGGGACGAGGTGCAGTGGATGACCAGGATGTCTTCTGTGTCTTGTCGTGCTCTACACGTTCCACGACGCTTGCAGAGACCGCCTTCTTGACCGTTGGACCTTCCTTTGGTCTCGTCCACTCAATCCGCCGGAGTCTGTCTTCACATGTTGGGATAGACAACTCCCTATCTCACCGAGGGTTTGAGACTCGTCGGCTACCCTCACCTGGTTTAGCCGGCTTGTCGAAGCCATTGCCTGGGGTGTGGCCGCTGCCACATGCAAACAGCTACGGGGAGCCACAGGTGAGAGCTGAGTGCCAGGTGGGGACCAAAGGTGGACTAACCGCCCTGAAAAGGACGCGACATGTTCCCCCACCAGAGGTGCTACCCCTCCCTGACGCCCCATACACCTCAGATATATAGAGATAGGATATATAAATATTTGGATAGACAGGGACTAATTAGGGATAGTCAACATGACTTAGTGCCTAGTCTAACCAAGTGAGGAGTTTACCAGGAAAGTTGATACGCATTGTATACGTGGAATTTAGCAAGGCCTTTGACAAAGTCCTGCATGGAGGGCTTGTCTAGAAGTTTCAATTACTTGGCATTTACGAGTAAATAGTAACCTGGGTTCAACACTAGCACAGGAGTAGAAGCTAGTGAGTGGTAGCGGGTGGCTGTCTCACTGACTGGAACAGGGATGGTTCTTGTTTATCTTCTGTGAACTGTCTCCAGTAAGAATAGATATTTTCATAAGTTCTTCAGAGGACTGAAGAATATACAGTGTTGTTTCTTTGAGATATAGAGACAAGACATGAATTTTTAGGCCAGTGAGTCTCACATCAATGGTAAGGAAATTATTGTAGGAGATTCTTAGGGTAGGATGGAAAGGATAGTGTTCTTGGGAGTAGACAGCATGGCTTTAAACATAGAAACATAGAAAATAGGTGCAGGAGTAGGCCATTCGGCCCTTCGAGCCTGCACCGTCATTCAGTATGATCATGGCTGATCATCCAACTCAGAACCCTGTCCCTGCTTTCTCTCCATACCCCCTGATCCCTTTAGCCACAAGGTCCATATCTAACTCTCTCTTAAATATAGCCAATGAACTGGCCTCAACAGTTTCCTGTGGCAGAGAATTCCACAGATTCACCACTTTCTGTGTGAAGAAGTTTTTCCTCATCTCAGTCCTAAAAGGCTTCCCCTTTATCCTGAAACTGTGACCCCTCGACTTCCCCAACATCGGGAACAATCTTCCTGCATCTACCCTGTCCAATCCCTTTAGGATTTTATACGTTTCAATCAGATCCCCCCTCAATCTTCAAAATTCCAACGAGTACAAGCCCAGTTCATCCAGTCTTTCTTCATATGAAAGTCCTGCCATCCCAGGAATCAATCTGGTGAACCTTCTTTGTACTCTCTCTATGGCAAGAATGTCTTTCCTCAGATTAGGGGACCAAAACTGCACACAATACTCCAGGTGTGGTCTCACCAAGGCCTTGTAAAACTGCAGTAGAACCTCCCTGCTCCTGTACTCGAATCCTCTTGCTATAAATGCCAGCATACCATTTGCCTTTTTCACCGCCTGCTGTACCTGCATGCCCACTTTCAATGACTGGTGTATAATGACACCCAGGTCTCGTTGCACCTCCCCTTTTCCTAATCGGCCACCATTCAGATAATAATCTGTTTTCCTGTTCTTGCCACCAAAGTAGATAACCTCACATTTATCCACATTAAATTGCATCTGCCATGAATTTGCCCACTCACCCAACCTATCCAAGTCACCCTGCATCCTCTTAGCATCCTCCTCACAGCTAACACTGCCGCCCTGCTTCGTGTCATCCGCAAACTTGGAGATGCTGCATTTAATTCCCTCATCTAAATCATTAATATATATTGTAAACAACTGGGGTCCCAGCACTGAGCCTTGCAGTACCCCACTAGTCACTGCCTGCCATTCTGAAAAGGTCCCGTTTATTCCCATTCTTTGCTTCCTGTCTGCCAACCAATTCTCTATCCACATCAATACCTTACCCCCATACCGTGTGCTTTAAGTTTGCACACTAATCTCCTGTGTTGGACCTTGTCAAAAGCCTTTTGAAAATTTCATGAGGGAGGTCATAAACTACAAACTTTAATGAGTTTTTGAGGAGGTGACAAAGGTGATTGATGAGACTAACGCAGTGGATGTCATGTAAGTGAACTTCAGAAAAGCTTTAAGCAATGTGCATGGCAGATCTAGTTTCTTTTCTCAAATGTTAGCTGTTGTCCTCTCTCATCAATCTTGTGTGTTTTTGCTGCAATTCATTACAAAACCAAGGCTTATATGGTGATTATATTGAATAAAATTTGTGCATTTTCAGACATATTGACAAAGCTGAGTTACTGGTAAGGTGGAACCCAGTTGTTCCCAGGGATGGTCTGTGGCATAACTCTGTGCAGAGTAACATTACTTTTACTCTTTTCTGTCAAGCATGCCTTGTGTTTCACCACCTACACCATTGGTGGCTACTGTGACCATGCCAGTTAACATCCATAACTTCTGCCCATTTCTGACCATGAAACAGTTCTAGGAGCATCGCGGTTATAAAAATCTGTAATTTCTCTTTCTGGAGCATGTATGATTATAGAGTGCTTTGAGTGTCGATGATTGGTCCCAATATGACTGGCAACATGTTGCATCAATATCGGGCAAGAAATGAAGCAAATTCCCCAGTGCTGTGGTGAGGTAGGTTTGACACTCAGCCACAGAGGGTGGGAAGAGAAGGTGGCCTGAAACTCAGAAAGAAAGTTGGGGAAGTGGAATAGTTTTGGCAGAGAATTCCTGAAGCAGCTGGAGGCACAGTAGCAGATGGTTGAAGGAATAACCCAGAGGAAGAACATAAGAGTGGGGGAGTGCACGCATCAGGCGACCTGAAAGATCAGAACACATAACAGAAGCAGAGGCAAGGGTGTGGGGGGGGGAGAATGGGTGCCATGGAGATTAAAAAATGTGTACAATAATTCTAAAGTTGATGCTAAAAGTGTGGTAGCACAGCATTGCAAGGGAACAGAGCAGTGAGATTTAGAACGTGAAGACACAAGGAAAAAAGGAGTGAAATGGAGGAGATTAGCAGGTCAGGCAGCATCTGTGGAGGGAATGTTTCATGTTGAGACCAACTGTGGAAACTGCAGGGGATTTAACTGCTATAAAGAGCCGACAGGCATTGGTTGATCCAGGTGAGGGGGTGATGGCAGATAGAGGAGAGGAGAGTAGAAATGTGACAGATGAAGGCAACTCAGGCTGAAGGTGATGGAATCTGATAGGAAGGGTAGGTGGTTTCAAAGGTTTTGAAAGGTTTCCAAGATACATTTAATGTCAAAGAAATGTATACAATATACATCCTGAAATACTTTTTCTTCACATCCACCCACGAAAACAGAGGAGTGCCCCAAAGAATGAATGACAGTTAAATGTTAGAACCCCAAAGCCCCCCCAGCTCCCCGCTCCCACACATAAGCAGCAGCAAAGCAACGACCCCCCAACCAGTTAAAAAAACATCGGCACCCCCACCGAGCACTCAAGCATGCAGCAAAGCATCAATGAAGATACAGGCTTGCAGTACCCCAAAGACTACTCGTTCAGCCAGTAGTTCGACATACCAAAGGCTCTCTCTCCCTTATAAGGGAAAAAGAGGTGTCTCCGTTCCTGTCAAGGAGTCAAATAAGGGAGGTGGGGAGGGCAGATGCGAAGAGTAGGGAGGGTAATCAGTGGGAGGAGAGTGTTAATGATGAGCAGGTGGTAGAGGGGAAGGAAGTAAGTAAGGGAAGGCTGAGGTGGGGGTAAGAGAAGGTGAGTCGTTCAGGAGAAAGAGTCAACTGTCCGTTTACCTCCACGGGAGCTGCCTGTCCCACTGCGTTCCTCCAGTATCTTGTTTGCTGATTGAGTTAGTACTAAGGCAGTGGGAGGGTGAGGTAGGGAGTGAAAAGTTACAGAGGTGTTGATGGCCGAATCGAGGTGTGATGAATTGGCATATAGGAGGGAGATTGAAAATCTGTGCGAATGGTGCCACAGCAACAACCTCTCACTCATCGCCAGAAAAGAGCAGACTATCAACGACAGAAGGAAGAGGCCAGAGGTCAATAAGCAGCATTTTTACAGCTGCACACACCAGTCATTGCTCTGAGCAGCAAGTGCTTACACGGCCTGGAAACTGCTCGGTACTTTAATATTAACATCATATTGCTCGGCAATAAAGGTTGTGTGTGCGGGAGCATTTCAGTTACTGTGCAGCCGCACACCCACACAGCTGAGCAGGAACAAAGTCACAATGTCCACAAACCAGTCCTCATTAGATAACAGAGGTGGAGAGGGTCAGTCAGCATGTCAGAGGATCTGCCCTGGGGCCAGCACTTTGTCATCACAAAGGACAGCACCTCTACTTTCTTAGACGTTTCCATAGATTTGACATGCCACCAAGATCTTTGACAAACTTCTACAGATGCACAGTGGAGAGTATCGTGCCTGGTTGCATCATGGCCTGGTATGGAAACACCAATGCCCAGGAATAGAAAAGGCCAGAAAGTGGTGAATACGTAGAAACCCTACAGCACAATACAGGCCCTTCAGCCCACAATGCTGTCCCGAACATGTACTCACTTTAGAAATTACCTAGGGTTACCCGTAACCATCTATTTTCCTAAGCTCCATATACCTGTCCAGGAGTCTCTTAAAAGACCCTGTTGTATCTGCCTCCACCACTGTCGCCGGCAGCCCATTCCACACACTCACTACTCTCTGCGTAAAAAACTTACCCCTGGCATCTCTTCTGTACCTACTTCCAAGCACCTTAAAGCTGTGCCCTCTCGTGCTAGCCATTTCAGCCCTGGGAAAAGGCTTCTGACTATCCACACGATCAATGCCTCTCATCATCCTATACACCTCTATCAGGTCACCTCTCATCCTCCATTGCTCCAAGGAGAAAAGGCTGAGTTCACTCAACATATTCTCATAAGGCATGCTCCCCAATCCAGGCAACATGCTTCTAAATCTCCTCTGCACCCTTTCTATGGATTCCACATTCTTCCTGTAATGAGGCAACCAGAACTGAGCACAGTACTCCAAGTGGGGTCTGACCAGGGTCCTATATAACTGCAACATTACCTCTCAGCTCTTGAATTCAATCCCACAATTGATGAAGGCCAATGCACCGTATGGCTTCTAAACCACAAAGTCAACCTGTGCAGCAGTTTTGAGTGTCCTATGGACTCGGACCCCAAGATCCCTCTGATCCTCCACACTGCCAAGGGTCTTACCATTAATACTATATTCTGCCATCATATTTGACCTACTAAAATGAACCACCTCGCACTTATCTGGGTTCTACTCCATCTACCACTTCTCAGCCCAGTTTTGCGTCCTATCAATGTCCCGCTGTAACCTCTGACAGCCCTCCACACTATCCACAACACCCCCAACCTTTGTATCATCAGCAAATTTACTAACCCATCCCTCCATTTCCTCATCCAGGTCATTTATAAAAATCACGAAGAGTAAGGGTCCCAGAACAGATCCCTGAGGCACACCACTGGTGACCAACCTCCATGCAGAATATAACCCATCTACAACCACTCTTTGCCTTCTGTGGGCAATCCAGTTCTGGATCCACAAAGCAAGGTCCCCTTGGATCCCATGCCTCCTTAGTTTCTCAATAAGCCTTGCATGGGGTACCTGATCCAATGCCTTGCTGAAATCCATATGCACTACATCTACTGCTCTACCTTCATCAATGTGTTTAGTCACATCCTCAAAAAATTCTATCAAGCTTGTAAGGTACGACCTGCCTTTGACAAAGCCATGCTGACTATTCCTAATCATATTATGCCTCTCCAAATGTTCATAAATCCTGCCTTTCAGTATCTTCTCCATCAACTTACTAACCACTGAATTAAGATTCACTGGTCTATATTTTCCTGAGTTATCTCTACTCCCTTTCTTGAATAAGGGAACAACATCCGCAAAACTCCAGTCCTCCGGAACCTCTCCTATTCCACTTTGATGATGCAAAGATTATTGCCAGAGGCTCAGCAATCTCCTCCCTCGCCTCCCACAGTAGCCTGGGGTACATCTCATCCGGTCCCGGTGACTTATCCAACTTGATGCTTTCCAAAAGCTCCAACACATCCTCTTCCTTCATATCCGCATGCTCAAGCTTTTCAGTCCACTGTAAGTCATCCCTACAATCACCAAGATATTTTTCTGTAGTGAATACTGAAGCAAAGTATTCATTAAGTACCTCTGCTATCTCCGCCGGTTCCATACACACTTTTCCACTTTCACTCTTGACTGGTCCTATTCTTTCATGTCTTGTCCTCTTGCTCTTCAAATACTTGCAGAATGCCTTGGGGTTTTCCTTAATCCTGTCCACCAAGGCCTTCTCATGGTTCCTTCTGGCTCTCCTAATTTCAGTCTTAAGTTCCTTCCTCCTCGCCTTATAATCTTCTAGATCTCTATCATTATCTAGTTTTTTTGAACCTTTCATAAGCTCTTTTTTTCTTCTTGACTAGATTTACAACAGCCTTTGTACACCACAGTTCCTGTACCCTACCATCCTTTCCCTGTCTCATTGGAACTTCTGAACGTTTGCCGCATTTCTTCCATATGTTTCCCTGAGAACATCTGTTTCTAATTTATGCTTCCAAGTTCCTGGCTGATATTTCCCCTTACTCCAATTAAACACTTTCCTAACTTGTCTGTCCCTATCCTTCTCTAATGTTATGGTAAAGGAGATAGAATTGTGATCACTATCTCCAAAATGCTCTCCCACTGAGAGATCTGACACCTGACCAGGTTCATTTCCCAATACCAGATCAAGTACAGCCTCTCCTCTTGTAGGCTTATCTATATATGTGTCAAGAAACCTTCCTGAACACACCTAACAAACTCCACCCTATCTAAACCCCTCACTCTAGGGAGATGCCAATCAGTATTTGGGAAATTAAAATCTCCCACCACAACCACCCTGTTATTATTACACCTTTCCAGATTCTGTCTCCCTATCTGCTCCTCAATGTCCCTGTTACTATTGGGTGTTCTATAAAAAACACCCAGTAGAGTTATTGACCCCTTCTTGTTCCTCACCTCCACCCACAGAGACTCCATAGACATAAACTCTCTCCATGACTTCCTCCTTTTCTGCAGCCGTGACACTATCCCTGATCAACAGTGCCACGCCCCCACCTCTTTTGCCTCCCTCGCTGTCCTTTCTGAAACATCTAAAGCCTGGCACTCGAAGTAACCATTTCTGCCCCTGACCTATCCAAGTCTCTGTTGTGGCCACAACATCATAGCTCCAAGTACTGATCCACGCTCTAAGCTCATCCGTTTTGTTCAAGATACTCCTTGCATTAAAATAGACACATCTCAAACCATTGGTCTGAGCGCGTCCCTGCTCTATCACCTGCCTATCCTCCCTCTCGTACTGTCTCCAAGCTTTCTCTATTTGTGAGCCAACTGCCTCTTCCTCCATCTCTTCAGTTCGGTTCCCACGCCCCCCCCAGCAATTCTAGTTTAAACTCTCCCCAATAGCCTTTGCAAACCTCCCCGCCAGGATATTGGTCCCCCTTGGATTCAAGTGTAACCTGTTCTTTTTGTAGAGGTCACACCTGCCCCAAAAGAGGTCCCAATGGTTCAGAAATTATTGATACTGTATTTACAAAACTCAGAAAAGTCAGTCCCCCTTTTTCTGGATTAAATCACTTGGCAGACTATTGGGATACCCAATCAATTGGATTTAATTGATCACTTGGCAGACTATTGGGATACCCAATCAATTGGACAAGAAGTAACTTTGTGCCCCTCTCCTACGTCTACATGCTGGGTTTTTGGAAAGTGTCCTGTTTAAGATAGTTAAAGATCACTTTACTTACCTTGGCTTGGCAATACCCAGAAATTAGCTAAGATAGACTGGCAAATGACACTTCAAGGATTGACGGTGGATATGCAATGGCAGGCATTTAAAGGTTGCATGGATGAACTACAACAATTGTTCATCCCAGTTTGGCAAAAGAATAAATCAAGGAAGGTAGTGCACCCGTGGCTGACAAGAAATTAGGGATAGTATCAATTCCAAAGAAGTAGCATACAAATTAGCCAGAGAAAGTGGCTCACCTGAGGACTGGGAGAAATTCAGAGTTCAGCAGAGGAGGACAAAGGGCTTAATTAGGAAGGGGAAAAAAGATTATGAGAGAAAACTGGCAGAGAACATAAAAACGGACTGTAAAAGCTTTTATAGATATGTAAAAAGGAAAAGACTGGTAAAGACAAATGTAGGTCCCCTGCAAACAGAAACAGGTGAATTGATTATGGGGAGCAAGGACATGGCAGACCAATTGAATAATTACTTTGGTTCTATCTTCACTAAGGAGGACATAAATAATCTTCCAGAAATAGTAAGGGACAGAGGGTCCAGTGAGATGGAGGAACTGAGCGAAATACATGTTAGTAGGGAAGTGGTGTTAGGTAAATTGAAGGGATTGAAGGCAGATAAATCCCCAGGACCAGATGGTCTGCATCCTAGAGTGCTTAAGGAAGTGGCCCAAGAAATAGTGGATGCATTAGTGATAATTTTTCAAAACTCGTTAGATTCTGGACTAGTTCCTGAGGATTGGAGGGTGGCTAATGTAACCCCACTTTTTAAAAAAGGAGGGAGAGAGAAACCGGGGAATTATAGGCCGGTTAGCCTAACGTCGGTGGTGGGGAAACTGCTGGAGTCAGTTATCAAGGATGTGATAACAGCACATTTGGAAAGCGGTGAAATGATCGGACAAAGTCAGCATGGATTTGTGAAAGGAAAATCATGTCTGACGAATCTCATAGAATTTTTTGAGGATGTAACTAGTAGAGTGGATAGGGGAGAACCAGTGGATGTGGTATATTTGGATTTTCAAAAGGCTTTTGACAAGGTCCCACACAGGAGATTAGTGTGCAAACTTAAAGCACACGGTATTGGGGGTAAGGTATTGGTGTGGGTGGAGAATTGGTTAGCAGACAGGAAGCAAAGAGTGGGAATAAACGGGACCTTTTCAGAATGGCAGGCGGTGACTAGTGGGGTACCGCAAGGCTCAGTGCTGGGACCCCAGTTGTTTACAATATATATTAATGACTTGGATGAGGGAATTAAATGCAGCATCTCCAAGTTTGCGGATGACACAAAGCTGGGTGGCAGTGTTAGCAGTGAGGAGGATGCTAAGAGGATGCAGGGTGACTTGGATAGGTTGGGTGAGTGGGCAACCTCATGGCAGATGCAATTTAATGTGGATAAATGTGAAGTTATCCACTTTGGTGGCAAAAATAGGAAAACAGATTATTATCTGAATGGTGGCCGATTAGGAAAAGGGGAGGTGCAACGAGACCTGGGTGTCATTATACACCAGTCATTGAAAGTGGGCATGCAGGTACAGCAGGCGGTGAAAAAGGCGAACGGTATGCTGGCATTTATAGCGAGAGGATTCGAGTACAGGAGCAGGGAGGTACTACTGCAGTTGTACAAGGCCTTGGTGAGACCACACCTGGAGTATTGTGTGCAGTTTTGGTCCCCTAATCTGAGGAAAGACATCTTTGCCATAGAGGGAGTACAAAGAAGGTTCACCAGATTGATTCCTGGGATGGCAGGTCTTTCATATGAAGAAAGACTGGATGAACTGGGCTTGTACTTATTGGAATTTAGAAGACTGAGGGGGGATCTGATTGAAACGTATAAAATCCTAAAGGGATTGGACAGGCTAGATGCGGGAAGATTGTTCCCGATGTTGGGGAGGTCTAGAACGAGGGGTCACAGTTTGAGGATAGAGGGGAAGCCTTTTAGGACCGAGGTTAGGAAAAACTTCTTCACACAGAGAGTGGTGAATCTGTGGAATTCTCTGCCACAGCAAACTGTTGAGGCCAGTTCATTAGCTATGTTTAAAAGGAAGTTAGATATGGCCCTTGTGGCTACAGGGGTCAGGGGGTATGGAGGGAAGGCTGGGTTCTGAGTTGGATGATCAGCCATGATCATAATAAATGGCGGTGCAGGCTCGAAGGGCCGAATGGCCTACTCCTGCACCTATTTTCTATGTTTCTATGTTTCTAAATCCTAAATTAATATTTAAATTAAACTTTGCGGAGTTTATCTCAAAACTTAAACAGAACATAGAAAGTTGGAAAACCCTACCTCTGTCCATGACTGGTCATATAAATTCAATTAAAATAGTTTCCCTTCCTAGGTTTCTCTATCTTTGTCAAAGTCTTCCCATTTTTCTTACATCAGCCTTCTTTAAAGAGTTGGACTGCATAATTTTGTCTTACATCTGGAATTACAAGAACCACAGGATTTTGAAAATTCATTTACAAAAGCCCAAGTCTGAAGGAGGGCTGGGATTACCTGTATGCAGACACTATTACTGGCCTGTCAATGTTAGGGCTCTGATGTTCTGGCAACAGGGGGCTCTGGATAACTTAGCCCCTGGGGCCCCCTTGTGGCTATATATGGAGTCAACTCCTCTTTCCCAGCCAGCTGGAAAAGCCTGGGACTTTAAAAAATCTAAGTTTCACTTTGAAAAACTCCGTCGGAATTCTAAATCAGATTAGAAGTGTTCTGAATCTACCAGAGACCTCTGTACAAACACCAATCTGTTTCAATCACTCCTTTCTACCCTCATGGTCAGACAAAACCTACCATGCTTGGAGGGAGAAGGGTTTTGTTTCTATCGAAGACCTGTACATAGAGGGACGGTTTGCAACAGTTAGTCTGCTGAAAAAGAAATTTGAGCTGTCTCATTTGCACTTTTTTCATTATTTACAAATTAGACACTACGTCCAATCCAAGATTTGTTATTTTGGAATTCTTCCAGGGAAGCATATATTTTTCGATATCTTAAAGAACCCTCCTGACTCCAGGCATCTCGTTTCTAAGTTTGTACGTTTGTTTGATGGTTCTGCTATAGCCTCTACTGTGAAGATCAGGGAGGCCTGGAAGAGGAATTGGGCATTGAACCATATGAAGCTGCCTGGGACAAGAGTTTGTCTATGATACAGGCTTGCTCTGTTAACAGCAGACACCAACTGATCCAGTTTAAAGTTGTCCACTGTCTCCACTATTCTAAACTCAGGTTGCACAGGAGTTACCCTTCTGTCTCGCCAATGTGTGTGTGATAGATGTCAAGGGACAGAGGGCACGTTGTCACACACCTTTTGGTTTTGCCCTTCACTGACTGGATTTTGGTCCAAAATATTTGACTGGTACTCATAAATCTATAAAAGATCCTTCCCTTGGAAGCTGGTCTCGCCATCTTTGGCTGTTCGCAATCCACTTTATACTTCCCTACAGCCATACAACAGTCTCTGATGCTGGGGATGACTGTCGCCAAAAGACTTACCTTGAGGGAATGGAGATGGATGGCTGACATGATCTCAGTCATACAGATGGAGAGACTCAGGTTCTTGAGAACCAATTCAATTAAAAAATTTTCGGCTATCTGGGACCCATTTTTTGCCTACCTAGATGAGGTCGGGGGCAAATGAATAATTTCCCCCAGGCTAATGTCTCATGGCCCTCATTCGAGACTTAATGTTTAGCATTTTTTAGCACTCTGTATAACAGGCATCCCTCTAATGTTATGTCCCTTTTTTTACTTTTCTTTTTGCTTATTTTATTTTTACACATGTCTGAGCTTAAATGTTCTTTTTAATTTTATTGTTTCTGAAAATTTTGAAAATAAAGTATTAAAAAAAAAGAAATCTGAATCCCTGCCCTCTGCTCCAATCTCTCAGCCACGCATTCATCCTCCACCTCATACAGCCCAGTCCATCACAGGAAAACACCCCCCCCCGACCCATCACTGCGCGTATTCCCATGCAGCATTCATTAACAAACACCCCCACCATCCAGGCCAGGTTCATATCCAGCTACTACCATCAGGCAGCAGGAATGTTCTGAAAGGAGAGGGATTGATGGGAATGTTCTGAGAGGAGAGAGATTGATGGAAATGTTCTGAAAGGAGAGAGATCGGTGGGAATGTTCTGAAAGGAGAGGAATTGATGAGAATGTTATGAAAGGAGAGGGACCGATGGGAATGTTCTGAAAGGACTGGGATTTATGGGAATGTTCTGAAAGGAGTGGGATTGATGGGAGTGTTCTGAAAGGAGAGGGACCGATGGGAATGTTCTGAAAGGAGAGGGACTGATGGGAATATTCTGAAAGGAGTGAGATTGATGGGAATGTTCTGAAAGGAGAGGAACTGATGGGAATGTTCTGAAAGGAGTGGGATTGATGGGAATGTTCTGAAAGGAGAGGAACTGATGGGAATGTTCTGAAAGGAGAGAGACCGATGGGAATGTTCTGAAAGGAGTGGGATTGATGGGAACGTTCTGAAAGGAGAGGGACTGATGGGAATGTTCTGAAAGGAGAGGGACCGATGGGAATGTTATGAAAGGAGAGGGATTGATGGGAATGTTCTGGAAGGAGAGGGACTGATGGGAAGGTTCTGAGAGGAGATGGACCGATGGGAATGTTCTGAGAGGAGAGAGACCGATGGGAATGTTCTGAAAGGAGATGGACTGATGGGAATGTTCTGAAAGGAGTCAGATTGATGGGAATGTTCTGGAAGGGGCGGGACTGGTGGAAATGTTCTGAAAGAAGAGAGACTGATGGAAATGTTCTGAAAGGAGAGGGATTGATGGAAGTGTTTCACAGAAATAATGTTAAAGGTCGGCAGCAGAACTGTAGAACATAGAAAATAGAACATAGAAATTTATAGCACATTACAGGTTCTTCACACCACAATGTTGTGCCGACTGTTCTAGAAACTGCCTAGAATCGCCCTACTGCATAGCCCTGTATTTTTCTAAGCTCCATGTACCCATCTAAGAGTCTCCTAAAAGATTCTATTGTATCCACCTCCACCTTTGCTGGCCATACATTCCAATCACCACGACTCTCTGTGTGAAAAACTTACCTCTGACATCCCCCCTGTACCTACTTCCAAGCACCTTAAAGTTATGCCCACTCATGTTAGCCATTTCAGCCCTGGGACAAAGCCTCTGGCTATCCACACGATCAATGCCTCTCATCATCTTGAACACCTCTATCAGGTCACCTCTCATCCTCCATCACCCCAAGGAGAAAAGGCCAAGTTCACTCAAACAATTCTCATAAGGCATGCTCCCCAATTCAGGCAACATCCTTGTAAATCTCCTCTGCACCCTTTCTATGGTTTCCACGTCCTTCCTGTAGTAAGGCAACCAGAATTGAACACAGTACTCCAAGTCTAACCAGGATCCTATATAGCTGCAACATCACCTCTTGGCTCTTAAGCTCAATCCCATGGTTGATGAAGGTCAATGCACCGTATACCTTCTTAACCACAGAGCCAACCTGCGGAGCAGCTTTGAGTGTCCTATGGTCTCGGATCCCATGATCCCTCTGATCCTCCACACTGCCAAGAGTCTTACCATTAATGCCATATTCTGCCATCATATTTGACCTAACAAAATGAACCACATCACACTTATTCGGGTTGAACTCTGCCCTTCACTGCCCAGTTTTACATCCTATCAGTGTCCTGCTGTAACCTCTGACAGCCCTCTACATTATCTACAACACCCCAACCTTTGTGTCATCAGCAAATTTACTAACCCATCCCTCCACTTCCTCATCCAGGGCATTTATAAAAATCACAAAGAGAAGGGGTCCCAGAACAGATTCCTAAGGCACACCACTGGTCACCGACCTCTATGCAGAATATGACCTGTCTAAAACCACTCTTTGCCTTCTGTGGGCAAGCCAGTTCTGGATCCACAAAGCAATGTCCCCTTGGATCCCATGCTTCCTTACTTTCTCAATAAGCCTTGCATGGGGTACTTTATCAAATGCCTTGCTGAAATCCATATATACCACATCTATTATTTCCTGAGCTATCTCTACTCCCTTTCTTGAATAAGGGAACAACATCCGCAGCACTCCAATCCTCTGGAACCTCTCCCGTCCTCATTGATGATGCAAAGATAGAAACATAGAAACATAGAAAATAGGTGCAGGAGTAGGCCATTCGGCCCTTCGAGCCTGAGTTGTATAAGATAATGAGAGGGATTGATCGTGTAGATAGTCAGAAGCTTTTTTTCTGGGGCTGAAATGGCTAGCATGAGAGGGCACAGTTTTAAGGTGCTTTGAAGTAGGTACAGAGGAGATGTCAGGGACAAGTCTTTTACACACAGGGTGGTGAGTGCGTGGAATGGGCTGCCAGCGGTGATCGTGGAGGCAAATACGATAGGGTCTTTTAAGAGTCTCCTGGATAGGTATATGAGGCTTAGAAAAATAGAGGGATATGGGTAACCCTAGGTCATTTCTAAAGTAAGTACATGTTTGGCACAGGATTGTGGGTGGGTACAGTATTGTGCTGTAGGTTTTTGATGTTTTCTATGTAACTGCAAAAGACCTGCAGAAGTTTCTAGCTCTTGCTAAAGTCTCTGTTCACGTATCCACTATAAGAAAAACACTGAACAAGAACACCAGAGAGAAAACCACTGTTCTCCAAAAAAAAACATTGCTGCACATCTCAAGTTTGCAAAAGATCCCCTGGATGTTCTACGATGCTTCAGGGACAACGTTCAGTGGACAGATGAGAAAAATTTCAATTTTTTTGCTGGAATGCACATTGCTATGTTTGGAGGAAAAAGTGCACTGCACACCAACACCAAAACCTCATCCCATCTGTGAAGCATGGTGGAAGGAGCATCATAGTTTGGGGCTGCTTTGCTGACTCAGGAGCTGGACAACTTGCAATCATTGAGGGAACAGTGAATTCAAACTTGTATCAAGATATTTTACTGGAGAATGTCAGGGTAGCAGTCTGTCACCTGAAGCTTAATAGAAGTTGGTTATTGCAAAAGACAAGAGTTAATCAACATAAGAATGGTTTAAAAAGAAGAAAATTCGTGTTTTAGAATGGCTGAGTCAAAGTCCTGACATTAATCCTGTGGAAGGACCTGAAGCAAGTAGTTCATGCAAGGAAGCCCAACAACATCCCAAAGGTGAAACAGTTTTGTAAGGAGAAATGGCCCAAAATTCCACCAAGCTGATGTGCAGGAGATCAACAGTTTCTGGAAACATTTGGTTGAAGTTATTGCTGTACAAAGTGGTCATACCAGTTACACATACTGTTTTTCAACTAAACATGTAATATTGGATATTTTTTTCTCAATAAATGAATGAACAAGTGTAATGTTTTTATGTTATTTATTTAATTGGGTTCTCTTTATCTAGTTTTAGGACTTAGGTGAAGATCTGATCGCATTTTAGGTCATATTTATACAGAAATCAAGAAGATTCTACAGGGTTTACAAACTTTCTCGTTCCACTGTATGGTAACTTTTTTCAATCCTGGAAACACTCTTGAATCTCTTCTGGACCTCTCCAATGTCAGCACATCCTTTCTTAGATAAGGAGCCCAAAACTTCTCACAATACACCAAAGGAGGCCTCAGTAGTGCCTTATAAAGTATCAACAATACATCCTTGCTTTTATATTCTAGTCTCCTCAAAATGAATAATAGCATTGCTTTTGCCACCAACTCAACCTACAAAGTAACCTTCAGGGAATCCCACACGAGGACCCACAAATCTCCTTGCACATTGGATTTTTGAATTTTCTCTCAATTTAGAAAATAATCCACACCTTCATTTCTTCTACTAAAGTGCATGACCATACACTTACAGACACTGTATTCCATCTGTCATTCATTTGCCCATTCTGCTAATCTGTCTAAGTCCTTCTGCAGCCTCCCTGCTTTCTCAGAGCTGCCTGTCCCTCCATCTATCTTCACATCATCTGCAAACATGGTGACTAAACCATCAATTCCATCATCCAAATCATTGACATATAATGTAAAAAGCAGTGGTCCCAACACAACCTCTGTGGAACACCACTTCACTGGCAGCCAACCAGAAAAGGTTTCCTTTATTCCCACTCTTTGCCTCCTGCCAATCAGCCAGTGCTCTATCCTTGCGAGCATCTTTCCCAAAATCCCATGGGTTCTTACCTTGCTAAGCAGTCTCATGTGTGGCACTCATCAAAGGCCTTCTGAAAATTCAAGTACACAACATCCAATGATTCTCCTTTGTCTATCCTACTTGTTATTTCTTCAAAGAATTCTAACAGATCTGTCAGGCAAGAATTCCCTTTGAGGAAAATATGCTGACTACAGCTGAATTTGTCATGTGCCTGCAAGCACCTCAAAGCCACATCTCTAATAATCGACTCTACATCTCCCCAGTCACTGAGGCCAGCCTAACTGACCTATAATTTCCTTTTTTTCTTCCTCTCTCACTTCTTGAAGAACAGAGTGACATATGACATTTTCCAATCCGCTGGAACCATGCTAGAATCTATTGATTCTTGAAAGATCACTACTAATGCCTCCACAACCTGTTCAGCTACATCCTTCAGAACCCTTCAGACCATCTTGTTCCAGGTGGACTTATCTACATTCAGACTTTTCAGTTTCCTAAGCACCTTCTGCCTAGTAATGTCAAATTCACTCACTTCTGCCCCGACACTCTCGAACTTCCAGCATACTGCTAGTGTCTTCCACAGTGAAGACTAATGAAAGTGCCTATTCAGTTTCTCCACCATTTCCCTGTCCTGCGTTACTACCTCTCCAGCATTCCGATATCTACTCTTGCCTCTCTTCTGCACTTTATATATTCGAAGAAACTTTTGGTATCCTCTTTAATATTATTGGCTAGCTGACCTTCGTGTTCCATCTTTTCCCTGTTTATGACTTTTTTTAGTTGCATTGTGTTGGTTTTTAAAAGCTTCCCAGTCCTCTGACTTCCCACTAATTTTTGCTCTATTATATGCCCTCTCTTTGGCTTTTATGTTGGCCTTGACTTGCCTTGTTAACCATGGTTGCATCGTTCTGCCTTTAGAATGCTACTACTACTTTGGGATGTATCTATCCCGCACCTTCTGAATTGCTCTCAGAAATCCTGCCCATTGCTGCTGTGTCACCATCTCTGCCAGTATTCTGTTCCAATCAACTTTGGCCATCTCCTCTCCCATTCCTCTGTAATTCCCTTTACTCCACTGTAATACAGATACATCTAACCTTAGCTTCCCCCTCTCAAATTGCAAGGTGAATTCTGTGTCAATGCAAGGAGCATTCGTAACAAGGTGGATGAATTAAAAGTGCAGATTGTTATTAATGATTATGATATAGTTGGGATCACAGAGACATGGCTCCAGGGTGACCAGGGATGGGAGCTCAACATTCAGGGATATTCAATATTCCGGAGGGATAGACATGAAAGAAAAGGAGGTGGGGTGGCGTTGCTGGTTAGAGAGGAGATTAATGCAATAGAGAGGAAGGACATAAGCCGGGAGGATGTGGAATCGATATGGGTAGAGCTGCATAACACTAAGGGGCAGAAAATGCTGATGGGAGTTGTGTACAGGCCACCTAAGAGTAGTAGTGAGGTTGGGGATGGTATTAAACAGGAAATTAGAAATGAGTGCAATAAAGGAACAGCAGTTATAATGGGTGACTTCAATCTGCATGTAGATTGGGTGAACCAAATTGGTAAGGGTGCTGAGGAAGAGGATTTCTTGGAATGTATGCGGGATGGTTTTTTGAACCAACATGTCGAGGAACCAACTAGAGAGCAGGCTATTCTAGACTGGGTTTTGAGCAATGAGGAAGGGTTAATTAGCAATCTTGTCGTGAGAGGCCCCTTGGGTAAGAGTGACCATAATATGGTGGAATTCTTCATTAAGATGGAGAGTGACATAGTTAATTCAGAAACAAAAGTCCTGAACTTAAAAAAGGGTAACTTTGAAGGTATGAGACGTGAATTAGCTAAGATAGACTGGCAATTGGCACTTAAAGGGTTGACGGTGGATATGCAATGGCAAGCATTTAAAGATCGCATGGATGAACTACAACAATTGTTCATCCCAGTTTGGCAAAAGAATAAATCAAGGAAGGTAATGCACCCATGGCTGGCAAGAGAAATTAGGGATAGTATCAATTCCAAAGAAGAAGCATACAAATTAGCCAGAAAAAGTGGCTCACCTGAGGACTGGGAGAAATTCAGAGTTCAGCAGAGGAGGACAAATGGCTTAATCAGGAAGGGAAAAAAAGATTATGAGAGAAAACTGGCAGGGAACATAAAAACTGACTGTAAAAGCTTCTATAGATATGTGAAAAGAAAAAGATTGGTTAAGACAAATGTAAGTCCCCTACAGACAGAAACACGTGAATTGATTATGGGGAGCAAGGACATGGCAGACCAATTGAATAATTACTTTGGTTCTGTCTTCACTAAGGAGGACATAAATAATCTTCCGGAAATAGTAGGGGACAGAGGGTCCAATAAGATGGAGGAACTGAGGGAAATACATGTTAGTAGGGAAGTGGTGTTAGATAAATTGAAGGGATTAAAGGCAGATAAATTCCCAGGGCCAGATGGTCTACATCCTAGAGTGCTTAAGGAAGTAGCCCAAGAAATAGTGGATGCATTAGTGATAATTTTTCAAAACTCGTTAGATTCTGGACTAGTTCCTGAGGATTGGAGGGTGGCTAATGTAACCCCACTTTTTAAAAAAGGAGGGAGAGAGAAACCAGGGAATTATAGACCGGTTAGCCTAACATTGGTGGTGAGGAAACTGCTAGAGTCAGTTATCAAAGATGTGATAACAGCACATTTGGAAAGCGATGAAATGATTGGACAAAGTCAGCATGGATTTGTGAAAGGAAAATCATGTCTGACGAATCTCATAGAATTTTTTGAGGATGTAACTAGTAGAGTGGATAGGGGAGAACCAGTGGATGTGGTATATTTGGATTTTCAAAAGGCTTTTGACAAGGTCCCACACAGGAGATTAGTGGGCAAACTTAAAGCACACGGTATTGTGGGTAAGGTATTGATGTGGATAGAGAACTGGTTGGCAGACAGGAAGCAAAGAGTGGGAATAAACGGGACCTTTTCAGAATGGCAGGCGGTGACTAGTGGGGTACCGCAAGGCTCAGTGCTGGGACCCCAGTTGTTTACAATATATATTAATGACTTGGATGAGGGAATTAAATGCAGCATCTCCAAGTTTGCGGATGACACGAAGCTGGGCGGCAGTGTTAGCTGTGAGGAGGATGCTAAGAGGATGCAGGGTGACTTGGATAGGTTAGGTGAGTGGGCAAATTCATGGCAGATGCAATTTAATGTGGATAAATGTGAAGTTATCCACTTTGGTGGCAAAAACAGGAAAACAGATTATTATCTGAATGGTGGCTAATTAGGAAAAGGGGAGGTGCAACGAGACCTGGGTGTCATTATACACCAGTCATTGAAAGTGGGCATGCAGGTACAGCAGGCGGTGAAAAAGGCGAGTGGTATGTTGGCATTCATAGCAAGAGGATTCGAGTACAGGAGCAGGGAGGTACTACTACAGTTGTACAAGGCCTTGGTGAGACCACACCTGGAGTATTGTGTGCAGTTTTGGTCCCCTAATCTGAGGAAAGACATCCTTGCCATAGAGGGAGTACAAAGAAGGTTCACCAGATTGATTCCTGGGATGGCAGGACTTTCATATGAAGAAAGACTGGATGAACTGGGCTTGTACTCGGAATTTAGAAGATTGAGGGGGGATCTGATTGAAACGTATAAAATCCTAAAGGGATTGGACAGGCTAGATGCATGAAGATTGTTCCCGATGTTGGGAAAGTCCAGAACGAGGGGTCACAGTTTGAGGATAAAGGGGAAGCCTTTTAGGACTGAGATTAGGAAAAACTTCTTCACACAGAGAGTGGTGAATCTATGGAATTCTCTGCCACAGGAAACAGTTGAGGCCAGTTCATTGGCTATATTCAAGAGGGAGTTAGATATGTCCATTGTGGCTAAAGGGATCAGGGGTTATGGAGGGAAGGCTGGTACAGGGTTCTGAGTTAGATGATCAGCCATGATCATACTGAATGGCGGTGCAGGCTTGAAGGGCCGAATGGCCTACTCCTGCACCTATTTTCTATGTTTCTATCATATTATGATCACTGATCCCTGAGGGTTTCTTTACTAAAAGCTCTCTAATCAATTCTAGCTCATTGCATAACACCCAATCCAAAATAGCTGAAACTGCTAGTGGGCTCAACGAGAAGCTGAGATAAAACACCATCTTGTAGGCATTCTGCAAAATCCCCCACCCCCTTGAGATCCAGCACTAACCTGATTTTCCCAATATGCCTGCATACTAAAATTCCCCATGACAATTGTAACAATACCCATTTGACATGCCTTTTCTTTCTCCTGTTGTAATTTGTAGCCCACACTTTTGTTACAGTTTGGAAGCCTGTATATACTTTAATTCCCCTCAGGGTCTTTTTACCCCTGCAGTGTTTTAGCTCCACCCACAAGGATTCTGCATCGTCCAATCCTACGTCACCTTTTAAGGATTTGATTTCAGTTTTTACCAAGAGAACCACCCGCCCCCTCGGCCTATCTGCCTGTCCTTTTGATGCAATGGTTTAAGATGACACCTCTGAAGATGTTTCATAAAGCAAGAAGTACAACTAAATACTTCATTAATGACAGCAACACACATCAAAGCTGCTGGTGAACGCAGCAGGCCAGGCAGCATCTCTAGGAAGAGGTACAGTCGACGTTTCAGGCCGAGACCCTTCGTCAGGACTAACTGAAGGAAGAGTGAGTAAGGGATTTGAAAGTTGGAGGGGGAGGGGGAGATCTAAAATGATAGGAGAAGACAGGAGGGGGAGGGATGGAGCCAAGAGCTGGACAGGTGATAGGCAAAAGGGATATGAGAGGATCATGGGACAGGAGGCCCAGGGAGAAGGAAAAGGGGGGGGGGAAACCCAGAGGATGGGCAAGGGGTAAAGTCAGAGGGACAGAGGAAGAAAAAGGAGAGAGAGAAAGAATGTGTGTATATAAATAAATAACGGATGGGGTACGAGGGGGAGGTGGGGCATTGGTGGAAGTTAGAGAAGTCAATGTTCATGCCATCAGGTTGGAGGCTACCCAGACGGAATATAAGGTGTTGTTCCTCCAACCTGAGTGTGACTTCATCTTTACAGTAGAGGAGGCATTGATAGACATATCAGAATGGGAATGGGATGTGGAATTAAAATGTGTGGCCACTGGAAGATCCTGCTCTCTCTGGCAGACAGAGCATAGATGTTCAGCAAAACAATCTCCCAGTCTGTGTCGGGTCTTGTCAATATACATCGGGAGCACCGGACACAGTATATCACCCCAGTCGACTCACAGGTGAAGTGTTGCCTCACCTGGAAGGACTGTTTGGGGCCCTGAATGGTGGTAAGGGAGGAAGTGTAAGGGAGGTTGTTCCACTTACAAGAATAAGTGCCAGGAGGGAGATCAGTGGGGAGGGATGGGGGGGATGAATGGACAAAGGAGTCCTGTAGGGAGCGATCCCTGCGGAAAGCAGAGAGAGAGAGGGAGGGAAAGATGTGCTTAGTGGTGGGATCCCGTTGGAGGTGGCGGAAGTTATGGAGAATAATATGTTGGACCCGGAGGCTGGTGGGGTGGTAGGTGAGGACCAGGGGAACCCTATTCCTAGTGGGGTGGCGGGAGGATGGAGTGAGAGCAGATGTGCATGAAATGGGGGAGATGCGTTTGAGAGCAGAGTTGATGGTGGAGGAAGGGAAGCCCCTTTCTTTAAAAAAGTAGGACATCTCCCTCGTCCTGGAATGAAAAGCCTCATCCTGAGAGCAGATGCAGCGGAGACGGAGGAATTGCGAGAAGGGGATGGCATTTTTGCAAGAGACAGGGTGAGAAGAGGATTAGTCCAGGCAGCTGTGAGAGTCAGTAGGCTTATAGTAGACATCAGTAGATAAGCTGCCTAATAAAGATAAGCTTTACTAATGACACTTTTTCTCTAGAAAGCTGTGCTAAATGATCACCACAAACAAGGAGAAGTGGACGGAGTGAGGTCAGAGCATGGACGAGATGGAGTTAGAGCGTGCAATGTGAAAAAAATCGGAGCGGAGAACTTTTGGAGCCCGTCCACCTAAAGCAAGAATGAGGTCTGATCAATCTAAGCACTGGGCTGATTCACAAAGTTCGGATATGGGCCGAAATGTGGTGTCATGGTCCAGGCTCAGAGCATATCGACACAACGGGGCCTGGGTCCTAGTGTGGGGAATGACCCACAGGTTGCACAATTTAAATGCCGGGCCAGACAGACTGAAAAGGCAGGCTGATGAACTGAGGCTGAGCCTGTGGACCTGCTCCAGTCCTCGATCTCTGTGATAATTTACCCCGTTGTGTGATAACTGAGTCTGTGTACCTGCTCCGGGCCTCGATCTCTGTGATAATTTACCCCGTTGTGTGATAACTGAGACTGTGGACCTGCTCTGGGCCTCGATCTCTGTGATAATTTACCCCGTTGTGTGATAACTGAGACTGTGGATCTGCTCCAGGCCTCGATCTCTGTGATAATTTACCCCGTTGTGTGATAACTGAGACTGTGTACCTGCTCCGGGCCTCGATCTCTGGGATAATTTACCCCGTTGTGTGATAACTGAGTCTGTGGTCCTGCTCCAGGCCTCGATCTCTGGGATAATTTACCCCGTTGTGTGATAACTGAGTCTGTGGACCTGCTCCGGGCCTCGATCTCTGTGATAATTTACCCCGTTGTGTGATAACTGAGTCTGAAGACCTGCTCCAGCTGCTCCGGGAACTGATCTATCGACTCACTGACATTCTGAACGCTATTGCTTCCTTTTATTATTTGCACAATGAGTGGTGTTTTTTCTCCGTACATTGGGTGTTTGTTGGTGTTTTTTTAATAGGTTCTTTCAGGTTTTGTGTTTTGCAGCTGACAAATCTCAAGGTTTTATAATTTATGCATACTTTGATAATAAATATATCTAGAACTTTTGAACTTTGTATCCTTGGATGTTAAGCTCCCAACTATGATCTTCTTTTAGTCCTGAATCAGAGATGCTCACGTCATACCTGCCAGTCTCTAACTGTGCAACTAGTTCATCTACCTTATTCTTGAAACCCCGCCTGGTTTCCTTGGCTGTGTAAGTCTAGGGAATACACACTCTGGTCTCACCAAACCCATGAAATTGAGACGGCTCTCCCACCCCAAATGCTGGTTTGTGTGGATGCTGTGTAATTTGCTACCCTGTTACAAATTAGTGTCAAGAAATAACAGGCAGCACACTGCATACGATTACAGGAATTATATTTACAAATCTTAACTTAACTAAAGGGTTAGTAAAGAAAAGGAAGAAAAAAAACAAAAAGGGCCCATTATAATTAAACAGTCAAATGTGCACAAGCTGGAGCTTAACTCTTCCAAAAGTCAGCTTCATCGATCCTCAGTTGACTGCAGCATCTTGCTCCATCGAATCACGGTCCCCCACCGGGTCAAATCCTATGACCGGTTCTCTCTTGCATCTTCCTCCACTGCACAAAAGACCCAGTTCACATTCCAAAGCACCCATTATCTCTCACCATAACCCAAACACTGCTTCTACAGAAAGACCATTACGTTAACAGTGAAACCTTTCCCAGAGCGTTACACTCTGTATGCTACATGCATTAAAATATAACATCTTCAGTCCTGCATTCATCATCCTTTTCGATATTGTCCCCGTTTTACATTGCAACTCATTTCACGGACTTCTATTTTGCCCCAGCATCTGCCTGTCCTTCATCACAGTCTCATGACACCCTGCATCTATCTGTATGCCATCCTCAGTAATATCATTACGGTTTCTATTGGTATTGGTGCTCCTCGGGTTCAGGTGTAACCCAATGTCTTACCTTCCCCAGAAGAGATCCCAATGATCTAGATATCCGAAACCCTGTCCCCTGCACCAGCTTCTCAGTCACACATTTATCTGTCAATTCAGTTTACTCTTACCCTCACTGGCATGTGGCAGGGGCAGCAATCCAGAGATTACTACCCCAGCAGTCCTGTTTTTCAGCTTACTACCTAGACCTCTAAAATTTCTCTTCAGGACCTCCTCGCCTTTCTGACCTATACCTTTGGTGCCAATATATACCAAGACTTCTGGCTGCTCACTCTCCCCCTTTAGAACACCATGGCCCTGATCCAGGACATCTCTGACCCTGGTACCAGGAGGAAAGTGAGCAGGAGAGGAGGTCAGCGAAGGGTTTCTGGGCCAAGAGCCTCGGCTGCTGAAGGCACAATAGACAGTGGTGGATAAATAACATGAATAAAGAGGTTAGAACTGGAGAATGAAAGAGATCTCAGAGAACTAGGAAGTTGAAAAAGATTCCAGAGATAGGGAGAGCCAAGGACAGATTCAAAAGTAGCATAATGAATAGGTAACAGATCAGAGGTTGGATAAATTTGTACTCATTACAATAAAAACAGAGTACCTGTGGAAGGAGAACAGAATTGACATTCAGAGAAAAAGTCACTGACCTAAAACAATAATTATTCATTCTGCTCAGATGCTGCTGACTTGCTGATTATTACCAGCATTTTCAATTATTTCAGATTTCCAGTACCGGCAGTATTTTGCTTTTGGACACCCATTACAACAGTACAGTACAGGAATAGGCCCTTTTGCCCAAGGCATTCCATTCCATGCACCCCCATTCTCTATGTGAATAACCTGCCCTGCACATCTCTTTTGAACTTTGAACTTTCCCCTTCTCACCTTGAACTTACACAGGCAGATACTGGTGAACCTCTTCTGTAGCCTCTCCAAAGCCTCCACATTCTTCTCGTGTTTTTTCTTCAATGTGATGGTCCAGGTGATCTCATTAAAGACAATGCAATTATTATAAAGTCTTAAATCTAATTATTTTAATTTACAGAGGGGGGGGTTATCAGTAGCCCTTTGATTGACTGACTTACTGAGACATTTCAGAGGACCTGTGAGACTAAATGAGAATTTAAAATTTCCTTCCCCAATGTGTATTCAGGTGTGTTTCTACCCATCGTTCATGGTCACCAACATCATTTTGTTCTAACTGTATTCAATCACATCATCTGCTGTGGTGGGACCATAGAGTCATCAAGTTATACAACAGAGAATCCGGCCACTCGGACCCACTGGTGATGCCGACCAGGATGTCCCACCCAAGCTGCTCCAATTTGCTTATATTTGGCCTTTAATCTTCTTGGCCTTTCCAGTCCATGCACCTGCCCAACGGTAATTTAAAAATTGTTATTGTACCTATCTCAACTACTTCCTCTGGCAGCTCACTCCACATAAAAAGTTGCCCCTCAAATTCCTAGGGAGTCTCTTCCCTCTCAACTTAAACCTATGCCCTCTGGTTCTTGATTCCTCAGCCCTGGGAAAAAGGCTTGGGGCATTCACTCTGTCTATGCCCCTCACGATTTTATGTACCTCTATAAGATCACCTCTCGATTTCCCAGCCTATCCAAAAATCCAGTTAGTCTCATTCCCTGAAGTCAACATCTTTGTAAATCTGGAGTGACACACAATCTGTAGGATTGTGTGTTCACCCAGATTTCAGCATCTGAAGTCTCATCTGTCATCCTTGTAAGTCTATTCTGCACTCTTTCCAGTCTAATAAGACATTTCTGATAGCAGGTTGCCCAAAACTGAACACAGTACTCCAAGTGCAGCATCATCAGTGTCCTTTACAATTGCACCCTGGCCTTCCAGCTTTTATAACCAATGCCCTGATTATGAAAGTCGACATGCCAAAGGTCTTTGTTAACCTGTCTACCAGTGACGCCACTTTCAGTGAGCCATGTACTTATACTGCAACGTCCCTCTGTTCTACAAGGGCCCTACAGCTCATTATAAAAGTCCTATTGGACTTCACTTTCCAAAATGCAACACATCCTACTTATCAGAATTAAACCTCACTTACTCAGCTGATCAAGACCCTCTGTAATTTTTTGATAACCTTCTTCATTGTCCACTGTACCATCATTTTGGATCTCCAGCTTTCTCCCTGGATTTGTTCTTCAGTTCGATTTGCCATCATAGCCTGACCCCAGATGCACACAGCCCTCAAATACATTAATGTACCTGCCCAGACTTGAACAATTATGTTCAAATTCAACTATTCTTTCTGCCAGTTGGATTTTTTCAACATTGCACCCAATTCAAGCCAAGGCACTGCCTAGGAGAGAGAAATATAACATCTGATGCAAGGCGCTGATGTTTGCACAGATGGGAACCAACCACAATCACAGGAAGTTTCTCTACCAACCAGAGCTATGTGCAGTTTTTTAAAATAGTAGAATCTCATGTGAGAGATCAAACTGACTGTCAGATGCTGAACTGTAACTCATTGCAGCCTTCTAGTCCCTTGTCACTTCCTCTGTCCGTTGTGTATTGCAAAAGATACTTCAATATTCTCTTGCATCTTTTTTTCATGGTTTTTCGACCTATCCATCCTATCTCCCATTTCTTGATCCTAGACCACACTGCGACTGGGAACTTTGATCAAAGACAAAGGAAGGATTGATTGAGAGAAATTGGTCTCCCAAGCATGGGAGAATTCTGTTCTCCTGGAATTTCAATGGCATCTTTTATTGCTGCCAAAGAGGGTAGGTAGGATCTCACCTGAAAGGTAGCTTCTCCAAAAGTACAACATCCCCTCAGCGCAGCCTAGGATTTTATGTTCAAAACTCCAGGGTGAGATTTGAACCCATAAACTTCTGACTCAGTCAAGAGTTGATCAAGTCAAGACTTCTACCTGTTGGTTGTCAATCCATCCCTGCCACAGTCTAATAATACTATTCCCCCACACCCCCACCCTGCTGTGAACTTCCCTTCCTATTGACATTCTGTAAGCACACACAGCCTGCTCTGATCTTTTCCATTTACCCAAGGCAGGCCTCAGTGAGCCTGGATTGGTTTCTATTGCCCATCAAACTGAGGTGCCAGATGCAAATCTGACTGGTGGATCCAATTGTCCCATTGCCAATGAGTTTTACCTGTAACTGTTCTCCTCAAAGTTATGGCCAGGTACAGCTACCGACCACACTATAATTTGCAGGACTCTCGCAGAAGAACCATTTACAGATTGTGGGTCCAGTGAAGTTAGATCAGTGAAGTGAGTGCATGTCTGTAAGACCATTCCAATTTCACACCAAATATGCTTGCAATTTGAATATATGTATTGCAAAATAAGAACAGTAATCTTGATTGGAATGGACCAATTGGGCCAAAGGCCCATGAATCAAGGGTTTGTGTGTTGTGTGACTCTATGACTCTAAACGGGGAAAATTTATCTTTTTGCAATTGCCAGCTACAATACATATCCACAGACGACTGAAAGCCAAAAATCCAAAATGAACTATGATATGAAATTAACCCAAACCCTGACCTAACTTAGAATTATTAGAATTTGTGGAACAAAAGGGAGCTATTCAAAGCAAAATTCCCATGCCGGACGTAAAGGTCCTAGCGGAACTGATCTCATTCCCATTCTTGGTTCCTGTGGCACTTTGTAGCCTTATTCACATGCTTTTGTATCTACATATGGGTTTCCGCTGTCCTTCTTTGCAGTATTAAGCTCCAGACCCTGTGGCCCTCTCAGTGAAAAAATCCTCATCAACTCTGATCTTATCCCTGTATTTTAAATACATGCCTGCTGTTTACACAGGGAAATAAGTTCTCCACACTAACTCCATTCTACAACTCTCTTTATTTGTAACATAAAGATCACCTCACTTTTAGTATACACAGGTTGGAGTCTTTCAAGGGTGCTGGCTTGTTCATTAGCACGCAGCTCCAGCACTCCATAACCATGGTCTGTTGCATACTGATCATATTTCCTATTTAGATTTTTGATTGCACTCTTAATTCTGAATAGTTTCAATTCTACGATTGCTTTTCTGACAATTTGACTTGTGTATGCTAATGGATAAACAGAAAATACATTAACTCTGTGTATACATTTTACACAGCAGTAGTTTATTGCTAACTTCAGTTTCAGTGGTTTAATTTTTTAATTAATGAGTCTCAGTTCCATACTTTAGATTTTAATATTCAACTTGCATTCTATAAAAAAAAAATCTCTCTGGAAGGACTCATTACAAAACGTGCTAAATCAGCAACAGAAGGCTCTTCCCATAATGTTAACCTGGTACATTTGGAATGAGCACAAATCATTAACAATGCATAAGTATTTATCATTTGGAGACTTCATTGGCAGAAATGAATATGCAAATAACTAGTCTTTACTGACTGATCTGTTTCTCTTTATATTCATTGGAGTGAGTCTGGCCTCTGCTGGGAAATGGAACATGTGTTGGTTTCTGTTATAATACCAACTTTAAAAACTCTTCACAAATATCTCTCTGTTTCCTCCTTTTCCTTAGCAGAAGTATTTTGTTATTTTAAGGAATTGAGTACTGTTCTGTTTAATAGCTTTGCACTTATTAGAAGTTTACACCCAGGTGATCTGATCCTCCGATGAGAACTCGCTTATGGACCTCTGGTTTACTCCTCCTGAAGTCAATAATCAGTTCCTTGGTCTTGCTGACATTGAGTAGAAGGTTTGTTGTTATTGTGGCATCACTCAGCCAGATTTTCAGTCTCTCTCCTATATGCCAACTCGTCACCATCCATCATTTGGCCTATGGCAGTGGTGTCGTCAGCAAACTTGAATATGGCATTGGAGCTGTGCTTAACCACACAGTCAGAAGTATAATGTGAGTAGAGCAGGGGGCCAAGTGGTGAACCAGTGCTGATGGAGATTGTTGAGGAGATGTTGTTGCCAATCTAAATTGTTGTGCTTTTCATGACCTCGGATCATCCTGAAGCCTCACGGCCAATGAAGAACTTCGTGAAATGTGGTCATTTTTGTAATGTGGGAAATGTGGAAGTCACAGCAAAAGTTTCTAGCAGTGTAATAATGACAAGGTAAGCTGTCTTTCAAGATGATAAGGGAGGGAGATTATTGATGAGATCTACTGGAGGTCAGAGCAGTTGTGCTCATCTATTATAACCGGTGCTTCCAGCACCTCCTCTACTTCAGTCAGACACTCTGTCTGGTGCGCCTCCTCCTTCCTTTTCAATGGTTCACTGTCCTGTCTTATTAGATTCCTTCTTCTTTGGCACCTTACCACTTCTACGCACCACAGAGAGCTACAATCACATCAGCTGTGAAGTACTTAATGGTGGAGCAGGCTCGTGGAGGTGAGAGGCCAACACCCACTCTTAAATCATACACTTACAATATGGCTTAAAGGGGCAGATAAATCAGCAGGGATGTAGCTTACATTTGAAAAGAAAAATGGAACATTGTTGAATGAAGAAAAAAGGTGAAGGTTATTAAGGTCCCTTTTTACAATATTTAGGCAGAACCATAAAGTGCCAGAATGTCTCTTTGATAAATCTCTCACTGGTAAGAGGTAATGGAGTGCTGTAGGTTACCTGATCTCAATCACATACATTGGCCTGTCACATAATTATGCAGATACTTACTCCACCAAACTACATTCTGCAGACTAAGTTTAAAATATTTACTTAACTTTGACATACTATAGATCCCTCCTTTCAGATAGC